>NC_088355.1:26670000-26672500 GCF_036884655.1 Musa acuminata AAA Group | reverse complement strand
ATAATATGTCAAGAAGACAAGAAGAGACATTGTGGAAAGAGCTTTCGGAATCCAGATGTCATAGTATATCTTCATCTTCATCCACCATGGACGAGGGTGGAGTCTCTTCTCCCTATCCAAACAAGTTACTTGAGATGTGTCGATTCTAACAAAGTGGGAGACGTCAAATCGAATATAGATGATGCCTCTAGCCAAATGCAATTGGATGATGGTGTTTGATTGTTAATTAGATCGAGATAAAGTGAATGTTTAAGGTGTTGCGTATAATAAGATGGTGGCTATGAAAGAAGACATTTTACATGCAAGAAATAAAAAAAGTGTAATATATATTATAATTGAATTTGATGCAACAATGACGATAAATGTTTCGAACAACGAGATGTTTGGCTTCCACAACGAATGAATTAGCTTTGTTCAAACCCATATTGTGACTAGCAATTGAAAGACAATTTCTTCCATCGTTGTGCCCATTAAATCAATTTTAAAATCAATTTTAAATCAATTTTAAAATGGGATAAAATGCTCAATAAAATATGAGTTCTAGCATCACAAGTGCTTTAAAACGTTTGTAAATTTAACTAATTACTTTTCGTGTTTCGAAAACAGACATACTACATCATATATGCTGACATAAAATTTTACAAGTTATCAAAGAGGCCCCATGACTTGGGTTTCGATCATTGGAAGTGGCCACTACGTTGTGGTTTTTATTTGGTGTTTAGCGGCCGTGATGGATGCCCCTTTTTGTGTACTACGGTTGCTTTTGCAGCGGAGCAGGTAGTTTCTAGAGCAATAAGTAATTGTAGTTTCTCAAATGGGCTAATATATTGTTGGCTACCGTAAGTTGGAAAGCTACAACCGCAATGTCATTGTAGTCAGTGCTGCAACAAAGCATCATGACATATTCTAACACTGAAGCAAATCATAAATTATTTAAGTCCTCGATTTATTCGTATATAAAATATTTTTTATATTTTTAAAAATATAATACATAAATTTCTTCCATCAAATCTGAGTTACATTACTATCGATTTACTCATAATAAATTATTTATATAATAATATATAATTTAAATTTTAAAAAAAATCTATTTTAGTCCATATAGTTTTGGTTATGAACAATTTAAGCTCTTATAGTTTTTTTATGTCTAAAATAATCTTTACATTTTAAAAACATCGTATATAAGCTCCTCCCATCAAGTTTGAGATGACAAACATTAAAGTTTACTTACGTGACATGCAGACTCATAATAAATCATTAATATAATGATATACGTATTTTAAGTTTAAAAAAAAAGGTCTATTTTGTCGAGAAAGAGGAAACGACGAAGGCCATAGCAACGGACGAAGGTGGAGAGGCAAAGATAGGAGAGGTCAGAAGCAGAGGTGAGGGAGAGCTGGACCACCACGTCATGGACACAACGAATGGGGGTGCAAGAGAGGACAAAGTGGGAGGTAGTGGGGACAAAGACAACCAAGAGGAGGAAGACGGATCAGGAGACCATTGCATGCTTAGCGTTGGACTGGTCTACACACATCCACTTGAGGCAAGATCGGAAGCTCTTGAACTTGTCGTCAGCGTGGGAGAGGCTGAGTGCATACGACGCCCTGCTAGGCAACAACGACTCAATACTACTGTTAGTAGTTACTTCCACGACGATGCCTCCTTCAACCATTGATGGTAGTCTCGATTTTTTAATTTAGATTATACGTATTATTATATTAATGATTTATTATGAGTTAGCATGTCATGTAAGTAGACTATAATGTTTGTTAACTCAGACTTGATAAGAGAGCTTATATGTTATGTTTTTGAAAATATAGGGATTATTTTAAATGCGAGCAAAACGGGTTTAAGTGGTCTATAACCAAAACCATAACAGATAAAATCTTTTTTTTAAGTTAAATTATATGAATTATTATATTAATAATTTATTATGAGTCAATATGACACGTAAACATACTTTATTTCTGTGAACTTAGATTTGATAGGAGAGACTTATATGTTACATTTTTTAAAATATAAGAATTATTTTAGATACGAATAAATCATAAGGGCTTAACTTATCACAAACTGAATAATAAAAAAATTATGGTGTTAACTAATATTAAACTAACAGGAGCATTAAGAAAGCAGAAAAGAAATTTGTTAGTTTCAATTGGTAAGTTTATTTCCCCCAAAACCAAAAAGGTTCATTTTGAGCCAATTTGTGATGTTATCAGTTTTTGAATTACTTGGAGGAAGGCAATATCTGCTCATAGGATTTGCATAATTTTAGGTGAATATGGATTTGATTACTATACAGACCAGTTGTTCCTTCTCTGATATTTATTTCATTCCTCGTCAGCAATTAACTGCAATTATATTGCTTGTTTTTCCAATCTCAACTATCTCATTCTAAAGTTTTTACCTCTCACCAAGTTGTTATATCTCATACAACATGATGAAATATAGTACTATCATCAAGAATAGAGAAGGTGAAAAAGTTGGGAGGATTCTG
>NC_088355.1:24432500-24670000 GCF_036884655.1 Musa acuminata AAA Group | reverse complement strand
ACATGGACCGTATGCTTCTAAGTCTACTGCTGTAAGTAATTCATGAGCATCTTATTGGCTCATTCCCTTAATTTTTCTTGGAACATTATATAGCTTGAAGTTAAATCCTTAAACCTGCAGCACCTTCAGAGGTTAACTTTATCTGTTGCATTTTTTGTGTCCACAGAAGAAATGGTTTTGCTGCATGCAAGCATCAGCAGAATCATGAGGATGAATGCTTGTGGTTTATGAGTTATGGTATTGATCGAGTGACGGGAAGTGCTGGCCACCATTTATATCTGTTCCTGTTGACATTTCATTTGCAGTAGTTGAAGGTTAAGATGGCTCGAGTGAGCAAGACTGGAAGAAAGCTGGGGAGGGTTGGAAAGGCTTAAGAGTCATTCATTTATTCATGTGAACATATGCATATTCGAAACTTAAATTGATCTCGTTTTCTTTTTCTATTCCATATGTTATACCATTTTTGTTTCAGATAAGTTTTGATAATGCTTTCCCGGCACTGATACATCGTTTATTGTTTATAGTGAAGGTTTATAATCTTCACTTAACATTGATTGGGAGTGTGCACCAATAGGTGTAGGAACGTGAGAGAGTACTAGAGATTTCAGATATCAACCTTATAAGGATTGAGATTGATTCAAGCCTAATGTTTCTCCTGTAGCAAGTTACTGACCACGTTCACCAATGGCAGACTACCCTTGGACATGATCTCTAACCTGGAAGTATTCGAAGTTTGTGAGAACAAAGAAAGCCCAAACTGCACAAGCTCCGGAAGAATCAACCTCGATAACAGGAAGCCTAGCAAGTAACGTGGCTCCAAATCGAATAACGCATCGAAGAATCTCCTTGTGGCTTGCAAGTCCAGTTTGAGCAGGACATCCATGCCAAAGCAGAACTCCCTCCGTCTTCTCCCCTCGATCGGCCACAGATCCTTCCAAACCCGCGACGACAGTTCGTCGCCCAGGAGGCCATGGATTGGACCGAGGTACTCGACAATGGAGTTGGCGACGACGGGAGCTGCTGCGAGAGTCCTGGCGATCATGCACCCTGTGGATGGATGAACCATGCCCGCGGTTCCTCCTATCCCCACCACCCTCTGCGGGAGCAATGGAAGCGGCCCGTCCATCGGAAGAACGCATCTATCGTCCTCTTCGATGCCATTCACTTTGATGCCCAAATGCCTCAGTCGAGCCACCATCCTCTCCTGTATGTCCTCCATCTGCAGTCCTGGGCAGGCGACCAGGAAAGTCTCCTCCAAGAAGATGCTCGTGGATGAGAATGGCATCGCGCACAGAAACGTCGGGACTTTGCTGTTCCTCTCCTTCAGCTCTGTTCCATCCTTGAGGTGCGAGTTTCTCCAGCCCATGAACACCATCTTATCCAGATCGAATGGGTGGTCTTCTACCTCCGCCAAGATCCCATAGGCTACCTGGTACCCATGATTGTACGGCTTGTCGTACTGCACAAGGCACCTCGAGAACCCTGTCGCGTCGAGGACGACGATCGCCTGGATCGTGACCCCGTCGCTGCAGATCAACAGCGATTTCGTCTCCTCGTGGATGACCTTGACGACCTTGGCCTGGTGGAATCGAACACCATTCGAGACGTCTGCATTATCTTCGATTTGACCTGCTTGCGGTTGACCCGACCGTACGGCCGTCCGAGAATCCTCTTCCTCCGATCGTTGACGTAGACCACGGCGCCGGGCCAGGTGGCGTCGAGGCAGTCGAGGAGACCCATGGCTTCGAACGCCTCGACCCAAAGGCCGCAGTTGTTCGGCCACACTAGCCTGGGCGACGGGTCGCTGGAGCAGACGAAGAGACCTGTCTCGGACACCTGCTGGGCGACGGCGAGCCCCACAGGGCCTCCGCCGATGACGGCGAGGTCCAAGGTGAGACCTTTGGACGGGTCATAGGAGGGAAGGTCGAATTCAAGATTCTCCTTCTTAATCCGTGGAACAAATTCTAGGAGTGCATTGCTGGTAGCTCGGGCAGCAGAACTCCTCATAGCCCATTTCTTGTAGGGTTTTCTGGGGAGAACACCGGTTCCGCAGTCCTGAAGCTTCGGGGAACGATAAACGCCACACCTTTCAGCAACCCTGTGACCAAGGTGGAGCAACTCGAGCCTCCTGTGAGTTCTGAAGAGGGTACCCATTACGGTAAAGCGTTGGATTCGCTTCGGAAGGCCAGGCTCCTGCAGAAATCAATCACCTCAAAGATTCAGATTTTGAACTTAGTTGTAAGCTTCAAGAACAGGAGAAAGCTTTAGAAGCCGGCCAAATCCGAAGAACAAATACAGCTCTTAGGCAATTCCCCAAAATCTCGGCTTTAACGATGCATCCAAAGGGAACTTCCGAGTTAGAGATCCGGAGGGAGAAGCAGCAGCAGCTAAAAGCCGGAAGCTACCATCCAAAAGAAGAGAGGAAAAGCTGGAGAAGGAAGCCTCTCCTAGTTTGAGGGAAAGACGCAAAATGGAAGCTTTTGTGGAGTCCGAGTCGTGGCACAAGAACGGGCTCCGCACGAAGCAACGTGTACCGAACCACCGTTTCACGTGCTGCGAAAACGTGCGCTCGCAAAAGCTCCTCCTCATCGTCATCGAGCCCCGTGAGACCAAACCATCTCGCGGACGCTCGCACGGGATGATGATGTGGACCTTCCTTGCACGGTACATGCAAGTAAAGATTTCTGCAAAGGTTGCGACTTGGGCCGAAAAATCCAATTACGGTTATAACGTTGGGTTGGTTTAAACCGGAAGAGCTAGACGATATCTCGATTGAACCCAATCCAATTCGAGCCACACCAGCTTTGTTATACATGGTAGCCATGAATAACCCGAATAACTTGACCCGAACCCATACTAAGTCGGTGCAACATGCATTTGGGTTAGGTTAGATGTACGTTTCGCTTCGTGCTTTGACGTAACAGTATTCGCTAATCCTATCATTTGTACAGCATATAATTTTTAAGCTTTGTTTCATCGCCCTTGGGCTGGCGCTGAAGGAAGAAAGAGTCCGGAACCTCGAATCTAACAGAAACCCTCATCGTGGTTGTAAGTGGCTTGTCCCCACAAGTGGGGCCCTAGTTCATCCTCCAATCACACGAATTAGGTGTGGCGGGCACGTGACTCAGAGGTGGGTGAAAAGGCATCGTTTGATCCCGGTCTATTAGGAGCCATTTCGGCCTAAGGAAGTCGTCGCGTCCGCCACTTCGCTCTGCTCAGCCCCGCCTCGTTCCAACTCTGCGGGTTTCCGCTTCCATGGCCTCGCCTCCTCTCTCCTCCCCCAGCGGCGACGACGGCGGATCTCTCGTGGCGGATCCCGGCTCTCAGGCCGGAAGTGCCGCCGGGAGCTTGCAGGGCGGCGACGGAGTACTCTCCGCGCCGCCCGCCGTAGCAGGACCCGGCGCCTTCCCCGCTTGCTCCTCCGGCGGGGGAGACGACGCGGAGTACGGGTTCCAGCGGCCTGGGTTCGGAAAGGGGCCGCTGGTGGGCACGGTCCAGCCCTACGATCGGCACCTGTTCCTCTGCTATAAGTCGCCGGAGGTGTGGCCCTCGCACGTCGAGGGGTCGGAGTCCGACCGCTTGCCGAGGTTCCTGGCGGGTGAGATCAAGAACTGGGCGTCCTCGATCGATAAGAAGGTGAACCTGCCTCCTGAGATCTAGGGTTTCCGCCATCCCTTGCGATTTATTCTTGATTCTTCTTTCCGAGGATGTTCTTGGCATTTTGTGGGATGTGGTCAGGGGATTAGGGTTCCGATCGTGAGCTCCAACCGGTGATCATTTCGCAAAAGATTGATTTCCTAACTCGAGGATAAGCCCCGGTGAAGTAGTTGTATATGTTTTCCTTTCATGTTCTAAGGGTATGGTACTGATCCTTTCGGTTATCTATCTTCTCGATCTATCCTTTGTGATCATTCGTTTCTTAGAACACAGCATGGAGTGACTTGTTACTATCTTCCTATCGGGTAACCGCCAGAATCAAACATGTAGAATGACACCTTAACATAACACTGGATTCAGTGTTATGACTTACCAATCTTAAACGAAACTGGTGCAAACCGAACGACTTTGTGTCAGCATACAAAATCTTGGTATTTCAAGGGGCTTTGGGCACACGTGATGTAGCTATAACCTTTTTAACTTCAACCGTTATGTTAAGGAATCTGTTGTGTTATGGATTCTGATTGGAGGTTATACAGCAGGTGAATCCAGTGTTACTCCTCCGATTTATTAGGTATTTCCCTTTCTACCTCGTTGGACCTTTCATTTTATTTAGATTTGTTATGAATATGTTGTTCCATTATCTTGTGACAATATATGGAATAATATCAAAATTTTAAAATTTTCAATATAAACATTTTTTGAGTAGAGAGAAGATAGCCTCCATGTCGTATCAAGTGTTTCAAAACAAATATGTGCACAAGAGGTTACAAGCACTGTGGAATTTCACCATTGGTCATACATTGTTCACAAGCTTTGTCAAATTTAACATGAGCTAAGCTATTGGTTACAGTCACCAATATGTTTTCTAAGTTCACTTTTAATTGTGTTAATCCCGTATGTCTTCTTGATAACTATTTTTGCTGACTATATTTGTTGTTTGCTGCAAATTTTAATTGCTTAAGAGACAATAGAAGTGTGTTATTTTCATGATATTTGTGTTGGTTGGTTTGAATTTCAATTGCTATAGACATAATATTTTTTTTGGAAATTAGAGAAGCATTTTTCTTCAACTGTAATATAACGACATTATGTATCTTTTCTGTGTGTTATGAGACCTATTAACTAGGTGATTCTTTAAGAATCATGATAAGTACAAAGTACTTATCCATTTCATATTGTTGATGTGTTCATGGTACTATGAAACACCAGTACATCAAATTGGCTGATAAGACCCTAAAGTCTTATCGTAGGCTCTGATACCAAATGATAAGACCCTAAAGGTCTTATCGTCGCTCTGGTACCAAATGATAAGACCCTAAAGTCTTATCGTCGAAGAAAGGGGAGAAATGGAGATGATAATGATCGCTTCGAGGGGATCGGCCCTCCTTGATCGCTTCGAGGGGATCGACCCTCCTTGATCGCTTCGAGGGGATCGGCCTCCTAGGGTTTGTCAAAAGACAGAATAGTATTTTTTATAGATTAATGAAAAGAAGCAGTTACATCCCTATTTATAGAGTTCCACCCAAAGTCTATCAGGATTTGAACTCTAATAATAAATAAATATTAAATAAACCTCTACTTAACTCTAACTGAACTAAACCAACTCAATAAACAATCGGACTAAACAGACTCAATAAACATTATTCAAAAGTTCAGAAAATGGGTTCTAACAGTTCCTCCCTCTTCAAATCAGCCTTGTCCTCAAGGCTGAGCAGCATCAATCTCGAGGAGCTTCTCTTTCAGCATTTTAGCCATAGACTATCTGCAATGCATCACAACCCGTTGATCAAGTAAGTATGGTCTCCACTTTTTGACAGTGTAAGCAATAGATCGATCTTTTAGTGTAGTAATCGTTGCAAGAAATTCCTGGCCTTTGCTATCATAAGTTAAAATCTATCCATCAACGATCTTTACTTCGAATCTGTCATAGTCTTCAATGTGGTGAGCCAATCGGTCAACAGTCTCACTGTCCATAGAATCGTTAGTGCTACCAGTATCAATCAAAACTATAATAGGCTGATGCTCTAGAGTTCCGGCAACTTCCATAGTTTGCGGGTTAGAGTAGTCAGCTAATATATGCATTGTATGTACGGTAGGTTCAACGTCTTCATTAGAATTTATACCTTCATGATCGGAGTCCAACTCTTCTGCTTTCGGTTCCTCTCCAATTGGCTCAATCATCATATGTTGCCCTTGTTTACATCGGAGCTCCATACTCCACTTTTCATCATAGTACAAACCCTTTGCTGATCTTTCCTTAAGTTCTTCTTGGGTTAGTCTTCGGGTGTCAAGGCTTTGGTTGGGAATAGATAGGGCTGGTGGCTTACTGATCATCTGGTTATTGTCACTTCTGTTTCTATGATTTTTCCTATTGAATTTTTTCTCATGTAGATGTGCGAATGAGATCGCAGCTATCATAGTGCGAGGTTGACGAGCCTTAACTTCACACCGGATCTCTGGAATAATACCTTCAATAAATGTATCCAGAAGTTGTCGTTCCGACCAATCTCTAGCTTGATTTGATAATCTTTCAAACCTACTTTGATATTCCAACACTGTAGAAGTCTAACAAATTTTTGAGAGCTGTCCATCCCTCTTCATGTATGAATAGATTGTGTCACAATCTTGGGGCCCTTTTCTAGTATTTCCAGATCTGTGCAATGTAGAACTTGAGTTCCCACCTTGTTGAAATTTACTAAAGCTCCCCAGTAAGTCCTTTTTGAAATCATTAAGTACTTCTTGTAACCGGTTCTCAATTCTAATTTCCAATGCTTCCATTTGTGCTTTCACGGAGTTATCAGTGGCCATTGCGTACGACTGCAAATCTGTAATCTCAACTCTTGTTTTTGGTGTCGGTAAAGGGCATCAACACCGTTGATGCGAAGTTGCCGAGGAGGTGGACGCCAAAGGCAGTGCTGCGGTCGCTGCGTTGGAGGAAGAGTAGCTGCCCTGTTTCTATCGCTGCATGAGGTGAGAGCGCCGGGGTTTGAAGGCGATTGCGTTGATGTGACTGTAGCTGCTGCAACCCAAGGGGCGATCGCCGAGCAACGGGGGTGAGGCTGCGGTGAGGGCAACCTGTGGTGATGGCAACCTGTGGTTGTGGCAGAATATGCTAAGCAAGGGGGAGGCGACGTTGATGCGCCCGAGGTTGAGAAGAGGAATCGGTGTTGCGTGCGCTGCTGGGGTTGAGGCAAGGCAGCGTACTTGCTGCGGTTGCTGCGTTCGCTGTTGGAGGGCGGCTGTTGCAGAACGAGGGGTTGGTCGTTGGCCGGGAGCGACGACGGTGGTTACAATCGGCGGCTACGGCAGCAAAGGGTGCCACTGTTTTTGTTGCTGCGTGGTGGTTGCTGTGTACTCTGTTTTTGTCGCACCACCGAAGGAGTTGGCCGGAAGGATCACGAGCGGTTGAAGAGAAGGCTGCGGTGGCTGGCAGCAGCAGTGGTTGTTGGCTGGAGCGCAGCGTTGGCGGTGGAGAAAAAGGCAGCGAGCGTCGTCGCTGGCCGGGAAGTTGCGATGCTGGAGATGGGAAACAGGGTGCTCTGTTTCTATCGCACCACAGCCGGAGTCGCTGGCGATGCTAGCAACGGCGGTGCGGCAGTGATCGTACGGTAGAGAAACAGCGGCAGCGGTGGAGAAGGAGTCGGCGGTGTCACGGTTGGGAACAAGGGCAACCGATGAGTTGCCCTGTTTCTGGCACTACGGATGCAGAGCAAGGAGGATCGGCTGTTGGGAGGCGTGCGGCGGTCGTCGCACGGTGGCCCGCAGCGGTGATGGGTCGGCTGAGTGGCGACGGCGTTGGAAGGGAAGAGGAGTGTTGGAGGCGCGGTTGCGATCGACGAGGGGCTGCGGCAACAGAGGAACTCTGTTTCTGCAACCGTTGCAAGGAGGGGCTGCGGCAACCTGCGGCTGCGGCTGCGACCCAAGGGGGGGGGCACGGCTAGGGCTACGACTAGGAGGCGGGCGGCAGTGATCGATCGGTCGGGAAGCAGCGGCGGCGGTGAAGGAGTTGCCCTGCAGCGGCGATAGAGAAGAGGAGCAGGGCTGCGGCGGAGTGGGATGCTGGCAGCGTCCTCTCCTGGCAGCGGTGGTGGCTCGGGTGGGAGGCGGCGGTGGACTCTGGCCGGAAGTGGGGCAGAGTCGGTTGTTGGCCGGAGAGCAGCGACGGCGGCGGGTGGGTTGGCCGGAAGCAGGGGAAGCAGGGGTGCGTGGCTGCGGTTGCTGCTGCTTCTTCTTTCTTTCTTCTTTCTTTCCTTTCTTTTTTTTTTTGTTTTTGTTTTTTTGATAGCTACGACAGCGAGAACGCTAAGGATCGCTGCTCTGATACCAAATGATAAGACCCTAAAGTCTTATCGTAGGCTCTGATACCAAATGATAAGACCCTAAAGGTCTTATTGTCGCTCTGATACCAAATGATAAGACCCTAAAGTCTTATCGTCGAAAAAAGGAGAGAAATGGGGATGATAATGATCGCTTCGAGGGGATCGGCCCTCCTTGATCGCTTCGAGGGGATCGACCCTCCTTGATCGCTTCGAGGGGATCGACTTCCTAGGGTTTGTCAAAAGACAGAATAGTATTTTTCATAGATTAACGAAAAGAAGCAGTTACATCCCTATTTATAGAGTTCCACCCAAAGTCTATTAGGACTTGAACTCTAATAATAAATAAATATTAAATAAATCTCTACTTAACTCTAACTGAACCAAACCAACTCAATAAACAATTGGACTAAACAGACTCAATAAACATTATTCAAAAGCTCAGAAAAAGGATCCTAACATTGGCTTTCTTCATATTTATGTGGAACCTGATATTCGTAGGATACCTTTCCAATACATGACATATACTATGCAATTTGTTAAATAATTGCTAATAATCATTAGATATTTTGTTCGAAGAGCCGATTTCTAATCGGGTATATTTGGTGCTTTTTCTTATTTTAAAATCATTGAAAGAATTTGCTGCTTAATCTGGAATTGTAAGGCTGGCTTCTTTATGGAAAAAATTATTGACTACGAGCACTTAGTTCCTTCTAGATGTTCTATCAGTAATGTTGATGAAGGCATTCTGCTTCTACCTATTGACTTGGACTAGAATATGTTACCTACTATAGCAACCGACTTCAATAAGCAGATCAATGAAGATTGTCTACCAAAATAACAAATACTACAACCCAGGAAATATCACCTGACAGACAATTATGTTCCAAATGTCTCAAAGTATTGTTTCATAGAGATCTTCTCGCATTTGAATAAATGATTGATGATTCTATTAGTAGCAACATATACGCTCATACAATGTAAACCGTGTTAGGATCGGAGCGACACTAATAGGGGGGGGGGGTGAATTAGTGCAGCGGCTTAAAACGTTGGTTTCGACAAATCTTTTGTACGATAAAAATCGGAATCGGAAGTGCTTAACTTGAAAGCGTATTCGCAAAGTTGTGCAGTAAATGTAATGAGGAAATAAAGCAAGTAAGAGGGTTTGCAGTAATGTAAATAGCAGTAATGAAATGCAAACTAGAGATCACGCCGATTTGAGAGTGGTTCGGTCAAATGACCTACATCCACTTGCGAGGCCCCTCTTCGATGAGGCTCCCACCTTCCACTAGCAAATCTCTTGAAATGGAAGGGCAAATACCCCTCTTACAACCTTTTACAAGCAATTCAACCTCTTACAAATTTTCAGCAAGAAAGGAGGAGAACTCTCTAGCAAATTGAAAACAAGAAAGGCAAAGACTCTTCTAAGACTTTTCTCTCAATCACTTGCTGCTCAAAGAGTTGTATTCTCAGCTGAGACTTGAGGGGTATTTATAGGCCTCAAGAGGATTCAAATTTGGGCTCCAAAAATTTGAATTCTCTTATGTTCCCGATGCTGGCGGTGCCACCGCCCAGCGGTCGGGTGCTGGACGGTGCAACCGCCCAGCCCAGGAGGTGTCACCGCCTAGCTCTCGGGTGCTGGGCGGTGCTACCGCCTAGGCCAAATCAGCTCACTGGTTGGGCTCCAAACTTGGCCCAAACCAGTCCGAACTCGGGCCCAATTGGCCCCTACTTGGGTTATAGGATTAACACCTAATCCTAACCCTAATTAACGTGCTAACTACGAATTTAAAGACATTTTCTAAGCTATTACAAAGTCCGTAAGTCAAGACTTCTTCCGGCGAGCTTCCGGCGAACTTCCGACGGTCTTCCGATAAACTCTCGAAAACCATTCTGCGAACTCCCGACAAGCTCCTAGACTTCACGATTTGATCTTGGCGAGTTCCAACGTGCTTCTTCGGCAAGCTCCGATATTTCTCGGTGAGCTCCGCGAACTTCCAACGAACCTTTCGGCGAGCTTCCGAAAAACCCTTCGGCAAGCTCCCTACTCATTCTCGGCTAGTTCCGGCAACATTCCCGATGAACCTTCGGACTTCCGTCGAACTCTCGAACTCCCAACGAATCCTTCGTGCTTGACTCCGACACTTTGTTTTGCTTTATGTCTTCATCTTTATCGTAGTTAATCCTGCACACACAAGCAAAAACTCTACTCCGATCTAGACAATTATTATAAAGTGAATTGACATTCTGTTGCTCGGCACATCATTGGTTGGCGCTTCGTCCAATTCTTCGGCGCATCGTCCTCTCTTGCGGCTTGTTGCCCAATCGGCGGTTGACCTTCGCAACGTCGATATCCTTGGCGCAATTTCGCTCTTGGCCTGATGCCCAACGTCCGAAGCCTTCTGCCATCCAATATCCTAACGTGATCTCCTCCGGCGCAACGTCAATTCCTCCCGCCTTAATTGGCTAATCCTGATCGAGTAGACCTACATCACTCAAAATGCAGTTAAACATAAACATAATTATCAATTGGTTTCATCATCAAAATACGAGATTCAACAATCTCCCCCTTTTTGATGATGACAACCAATTGATGACGGAGTTAAACTTGACTCCTGGAGTTTAAACAAACTCCCCTATCAATATGCCATATTGATAGAACTTTGAATTCAAACTAAATTCAAGTCATTGCAATATTCATCATGAATACTTGCAACACGTCATGATGAACTCATGCATAGACTTATGCATATCATGTCATCAACATACTTCTCCCCCTTTGTCATCAACAAAAAGGAGAAGTACAACTATTCTTTATGTTTGTAATATAAGTTCAACTCATTGCATGAAAAACATAATATTTAGTTTTATCATCATGCAGTTTTGAAGCTAGAAAATTTAGCAAGTAATGCATCATGCTTAGGACATTCAAGCTATCAAGTTTTAGATATGCAAGTTTTACAGCATACAAGATAGCACTTTTGGTAATGTTCAAGATAGTAAGTTCTACATCATGCAAGCTAGCAATATTGAGATGTTCAAGAAAGCAACTCTTGCTTCTTGAAATATGCAAATTTGTCAAGTTTTGCTAGATGTGCAAGTTAGCATTTTTGCCTCTTAAGATAGAAAAGATAGCACATTTGCTTCTTTTGAGATAGCAACTTTTTGCTTCTCTTTAGACTACAAGCTAGCAATTTTTACGATATGTAAGTTTCATAATATACAAGCTAGCAAAAATTTCGAAAGCAAATGCAAGATAGCTTTCTTGTGTAAGCTCATAATTCTTGCTTCCTATTGCAATGTGCAATTTGCAAGTTTTGCTTCTTGAGATAGGCAAAATAGCACTTTTGCAATTTTTGTTTCTTAAGATAGGCAAGCTTGTGATGTTCAAAATAACAAGCTCTTTCTTCTAGAAGTGCTATTTTTGCTTTCTTTGCAAAGTGTAAGCTAGCAAAATGTTTGAAAAAGTGATCAAGTTTTGGAACATACAAGCTAGCAAAAATGCCAAACTAGCAAGAGATAATGTTTTACATGAGACAAGCAAACAATTTGGCAAATGTTACATTTGCATCTTCTCTTTTGAGAAGTGCAATTTTTGCTTTCATCTTGAATTGTGCAAGCTAGTTAGTTTGCCTCTTTTCATGATGTCCACGCTAGAAATTCTTGCTCCCCCTTTGGCATTATCAAAAAGAAGGGAAGACCCTTATATCAATTTTCATATTATGACAAAGGTAAGTATCATTCTTATTTGTGCATCATTATATATTCAAATTAAAACATACACAATTTCAATAACCTTATTTTTCATGCACGATACCGAAAAATAAATAAATCATCATTAATAAGCATATCATACATGATACTCAAACATTAAAATTTTCAAGCATTTATCAACATGTTGATCATGATACCAAACATTTATCATTTAAAGCATTCATGATGCACATCATATGCAATAAATACATCATGTACATCATTATCATAAGTATTGCATACATCATTTTAACTTTATGAATATTTCATTATTGCGTGCATCATACCAAAACATTTCAAGCCATGCAAGCCATAAATACAAAGAAATCATGTCATGAAGGATAAAATCATTTGAATACCAAAAGACATGATTCATATAGTAAATATCTTCTTTAAATAAAATATCAAGAAAAATCATAGGAGTACAAAGAAGAGATATTGTTTTAAAAGAAAAATCAAGTAATAACTCCAAGAACTCACAAGGAAAAATCATGATTCATTTAGAAAATCTCCTCTCAAGAGAATATCAAGTAAAATCGTAGAAGATAGATTAATGAAAAATTTTGATTTATAATAAAATCTCATGTATCGAATGTCGAGAAATCAAAATGATGATTTATATAAAAAAATATCACAAGTTATATTCAAGAGAAAAAATCATCATTCATTTTCAACTTATTCAATTTGTCACATCAATATTTCTTAGATATGCATGATACCAAAACATGGTTTTAAATCTTTAACATATAACATGCATAAATTGAAAGGAGAAGGGAAGAATTCAAACGTACAAAGATTTCAACCATCTCATAAACAAATGTAAGACCAAGTCATGAATCCAAAATTCCATGAATCAAAATGATCATCAAAGGTAATCTCATGTTATTCCAAGAAATCAATATCATGATTTTGATAAAACTCATTTCAAATTTAAATCATCAAAATCATCAAAATATCAATATTACTTTCAAGAGATTCAAAATGGTATACATAGATTTATCATAATAAACATCAAGATCAATAGGATAGAGAAAAATAATTTTTCAAGGAAAAAATATTTTCCTCTTTTTAGTTGTTTCAATTCATATGATTTTATTTCACTTATACCAAATAAAAACATGTATAATGTTTAAAACTGAAAGTGTAAGATTTATTACAACAAAGATTAATAAGACACTTTCATTATGGTAAAAATCAATAATCCATAAATCACAAGATTCATATGCATAATTTCGAAATTTATTAAGCATGATCATTATGCATGACACTAAAACATGGTTTCAAAATGTTTAATATTTTCATTATATCATTATGCAATGGTTTCATTGAACATAATTTTGAATGATTCTTATAGATAACTAAAACTTCTTTAGTTTTAATTTATGTGATTGACTTTATATTAGCATGCTCAAGTTTTATTCTTATGTCAAAAACATACACAATGTTTGAAAACTAAAGACAAGGTTTTAAAAAAAATCATCAAGCCTTCCATATAAAAACCATGCATCATCATTGAAGGTTAATATGGAAATCATCAAAATACACATTCTTGCTTCTCAAGCACATATATATGATTATTTAAATCTAACATTTTATTCTATTAATATAAAACATACAATTTTCAAGAAAAATAATTATTCAAAAGAAAAGAGAAAATGCATCATGGAAAACATCAAGTAATTTCAAAATAATTCAAGAGAGTTGAGTTACTTACCTTGTAGTCGAAGCCCGTCAAAGCCCAATTCGACGTTTCACCTTTGGAAGTTCTTGATTCATCCTTGGTTGCCTTCCTCTTCTTTGGCCTCTTCCTCCGTTCAAGTTCATTGTTTATTTTAGATTTTTGTTTAATGAACTTATTAAGATTTGGTGTCCGAAATTCAAGTTCATCATTGTCCTCATCACTTGAGTCATCGCTCAAGTGGTATTCATTTGTTCGGAGTTCCAAATCCTTCCTGTTCTTTGGAAGGTGGTTCAAGTGTTCATTGTGTTCATCATGTGCATTGCGTACCATTTCATATGTCATCAATGAGCCGATAAGTTCTTCAAGTGGAAAAATATTTAAATCTTTTGTTTCTTGTATTGCCGTTACTTTTGATTCTCAAGCTTTAGAAAGTGATCGTAAAACTTTACTAACAAGTTCAAAATTCGAGAAACATTTGCCAAGAGCTTATAAACCATTGACGACATCCGTAAAACGGGTGTACATGTCAACAATGGTTTCGCTCGGCTTCATTCGAAAAAGCTCGAAATCATGTATTAAAATGTTAACTTTCGAGTCTTTGACTCTACTAGTTCCCTCGTGCGTGATTTCAAGTGTTCGCCAAATATCAAAAGCCGTTTCGCACGTTGAAATCCGATTGAACTCATTTTTGTCCAAGTCACAAAATAAGGCATTCATAGCCTTTGCGTTTAAAAAAAAACATCTTCTTCTCCAAATCATTCCAATGGTTCATTGGATGAGAAGACATTTCAAATCCATTTTCAACTATGTGCCATAAATTCAAATCCAAAGAAAGTAAGAAAACTCTCATTCGAGTTTTCCAATAAGTGTAGTCCGTCCCATTGAAAAAGGGAGGACAAATAAGAGAGTGACCCTCTTGAAATCCGTAAAGAGCCATTTCTATTTGGGTGTTAAACCAAGGTAGAAAAACGTGGCTCTGATACCAATTGGGGGGGGGGGGGGGGGGGTGAATTAGTGCAGCGGATTAAAACGTTGGTTTCGACAAATCTTTCGTACGATAAGAACGGAACTTGAAAAGCTTAACTTGAAAGCGTATTCTTAAAGTTGCGCATCAAAGATAATAAGGAACTAAAGCATGTAAGAAGGTTTGCAGTAATGTAAATAGCAATAATGAAATGCAAACCAGATATCACGCCGATTTGAGAGTGGTTCGGTCAAATGACCTACATCCACTTGCGAGGCCCCTCTTCGATGAGGCTCCCACCTTCCACTAGCAAATCTCTTGAAATGGAAGGGCAAATACCCCTCTTACAACCTTTTACAAGCAGTTCAACCTTTTACAAATTTTCAGCAAGAAAGAAGGAGGAGAACTCTCTAGCAAATTGAAAACAAGAAAGGCAAAGACTCTTCTAAGACTTTTCTCTCAATCACTTGCTGCTCAAAGAGTTGTATTCTCAGCTGAGACTTGAGGGGTATTTATAGGCCTCAAGAGAATTCAAATTTGGGCTCCAAAAATTTGAATTCTCTTATGTTCCCGATGCTGGCGGTGCCACCGCCTAGCCAAGCGGTGCCACCGCCCAGCGCTCGGGTGCTGGACGGTGCAACCGCCCAGCCCAGGAGGTGTCACCGCCCAGCTCTCGGGTGCTGGGCGGTGCCACCGCCTAGGCCAAATCAGCTCACTGGTTGGGCTCCAAACTTGGCCCAAACCAGTCCGAACTCGGGCCCAATTGGCCCCTACTTGGGTTATAGGATTAACACCTAATCCTAACCCTAATTAACGTGCTAACTACGAATTTAAAGACATTTTCCAAGCTATTATAAAGTTCATAAGTCAAGACATATTCCGGCGAACTTCCGACAGTCTTCCGATAAACTCTCGAAAACCATTCTGCGAACTCCCGGCAAGCTCCTAGACTTCACGATTTGATCTTAGCGAGTTCCAACGAGCTTCTTCGGTAAGCTCCGATCTTTCTCGGTGAGCTCCGGGAACTTCCAACGAACCTTCCGGCGAGCTTCCGAAAAACCCTTCGGCAAGCTCCCTACTCATTCTCGGCTAGTTCCGGCAACATTCCCGACGAACCTTCGGACTTCCGTCGAACTCTCGAATTCCCAACGAATCCTTCGCGCTTGACTCCGACACTTTGTTTTGCTTTATGTCTTCGTCTTTATCGTAGTTAATCCTGCACACACAAGCAAAAACTCTACTCCGATCTAGACAATTATTATAAAGCGAATTGACATTCTGTTGCTCGGCACATCATTGGTTGGCGCTTCATCCGATTCTTCGGCGCATCGTCCTCTCTTGCGGCTTGTTGCCCAATCGACGGTTGACCTCCGCAACGCCGATATCCTTGGCGCAATTTCGCTCTTGGCCCAATGCCTAACGTCCGAAGCCTTCTGCCATCCAATATCCTAACTTGATCTCCTCCGGCGCAACGTCAATTCCTCCTGCCTTAATTGTCTAATCCTGATCGAGTAGACCTGCATCACTCAAAATGCAGTTAAACATAAACATAATTATCAATTGGTTTCATCATCAAAATACGAGATTCAACAAACCGACCTCGCTGGAAGTTTGGGACTCTTGGTCATGGATTCATAAAGAGAGGTGCACTGTCTTTTGAATGGAAGTTTCTACATGATGTTGACAGTTTCTTCCAGTTTACAAAGATCTTCACCTCTTTCCTGAGATTACATGAGTATTGTGCCCCCTACTCTAACAGCAGTTCCTATGTTTTATCCGTTGTCCAATTGTGTAAAATCTTAAATGGATTATCTGATTGCTAAATTTGGTAAAATGTTCCTTTTTACTTGATTGGGTATATCATGAATTTGTTTGCATTAATTATCTTTTTTCAGTGGTATGATGAAAAGTAGCACTAATTATTTCTCTATCTACTTTTCATAAACTATTGTTTTCTTTTGGGGTTACAACCATTCAATATGAAATTTCTCTTTTATTTGTAAAAGGTAATTTCTAGTCTTCTCTCCCTCATGTGCACACACAGGTACCAGAACACATGCACGTACTCCACTTCTTTTTAATATGCCACTTTTTTTTTATATATATCTAGGCCCAAAACTTTCTGCCTTTATATAATAAGACCATGATTACTGTATGTTTTGCATATGCTCTGTGATAGATCTTTTCATTTGCACTATTTCCTGCAGACTCGTCTTACCATATGTGAAGGAGTGGATGGCACTGATTTCTCAAATGGTGATGTCTTGATCTTTCCAGATATGATAAGATACAGGTTATCCAATCAAGAAATAGCTTGTTTACCAAAATGTAGAATATTGACGTCAATCATATTTCGTTAGGCTTATGCCGAATTTGTTGATTGCAGGCGACTAACACATTTCGATGTTGAACATTTTGTTGATGAAGTGCTTAAGAAAAACTCTGAGTGGCTTCCTTGTACACCTGAGCCACTTTCAGGTTCATACATTTTTGTATGTGCTCATGGAAGCCGAGATCGGAGGTGCGGTGTTTGTGGCCCCATTCTGATTAAAGGATTCAAAGAAGAAATAACATCACGAGATCTGCAGGGTCAAGTATTTGTTAGCCCTTGCTCGCACATTGGTGGACACAAGTACGCAGGAAACGTTATAATATTTAGCCCAAATGCCAATGGACAAGTAGCAGGGCATTGGTAAGGAGAAATTATGAGGTGGTTTGAGTTGTTTTCTTCAGTTCTTGTCATCTAACCAAGAATTGTCTTCTTTGTGCTTTCTAGTTTATCTATGAAGATGTTCTTCTCAGGGTAAAATCTTACATCGGATCTAAATAAATGGTTTTCTTGTTTTTGTTCTTGTAAGGTATGGATATGTGACTCCAGATGATGTGCCCATATTGCTTGAACAGCACATTGGAAAAGGAAAGATTGTTGATCACCTGTGGAGGTACCTTTCTGACCCTTTTTGTTTTCTTCTATGTTGTCTCTAATTTTTTCACCTGATGTCCCAAAATCGATCATGCGAAAGTAAGCCATCAATTCTGAGTCTTCAAATCAATAAGATGTAATTATATCCACTATCTCATTCTAAAAGAAAGTGAATTCATGCAACTAAACTCAATGAGGTTACCTCTGGATCAGGGGACAGATGGGGTTATCCGAAGACGAACAGAGAGCTGCTCAGAATCTTAGGCTCCAGCTCAATGGGGAATTGGATCAGAACAGTTATAATGACTCCATTGATACTACCACCGGGAGCAACGGCCGTGCCAGCAGTGTAATGTCTGGCACAGGTGGCTGCTGTCAGGGATCTGGTGAGGCTTCTTGTTGCCAAGTCAAATCAAAGAAGGAAAAACCAGAAAGTCAGTGTGCACGAGAGCAGGAGGCGGCTCAAGACATTGTGCAGAAGAGTAGCAGCAAGGATGGCAACGTTAGTAGCCGCAAAGAGCCCAGTACCAGGAAGCTCTGCCCGATGCCTACCTGGTTCGAGTGCTGGGAACGGGAAGATACCTATGCAGCTCTTGCTGTGGTTGCAGCCATTGCTTCTGTTGCCGTTGCCTATAGCTATTATAGGCAGCTCAGATGAGAATGTTCTGATGCTCCAAGGACCTTTTGCTGCTTGGGCTTCGTTTAACTCGTTTAAGATACATACTTAATGTTGTGTGTGTGATTTTATGAGGCAATCAATGCTAGAGGACTGAGTGATAACATAATAAGATGTATGATGGCCGAGACCACAGGTGGTTTTTAATGTGTCATTTGAAGTGGCACGTTCTGCACTGTGCTATTTATATGTACTGGTGGTGTAGGTTTACAACATGAATACATTTGACTGACTTGTATGCATGCTTGGAAATGGATGTTATTTAGCATGACCGACGTGTGTTCCTAGTATTCCTAGGCACGAATGCAATGCCAATCCGAAATGAAGCTTCACCTACGTACGAACCAATGTGTAGAACAGAATCCTCGGACATGATACAACCAGCGATTGCGATGAATAGGGAGGAACCGCATCGCCAGGGTTTGGGCCACTGGATTGTTCATTCATCGAGGAAGATCTCACTTACATCTCGATGCCAGGAAAAAGAAAGAAGACAGAAAAAGAACAGAGAACAGAGACGAATGATGCAGTTACTCGCGAGAAGAGTCCTCACCACATACTCCCTCTTTCCTCTGAAGCTTCGTTGCCCATCGTCGAACTCCGCCTCCACCACAGCGCCGCCCGGTAAGAAAAGGGGTTGGGTACAATAACTCATTGTAAGCTTACCGAAGCTTCCTTGGTAGAGTAAGAGTAGCCCAACAAATAAATCTTTTAACATCGAATCGCACGGATTTGACCCTCTTATTCTAACACCGCGGTGAGCGGAATTTACAGAAATATCCGTCAGTCGTTAAAGTGACACAAAAAAATATTTTTTGAACGTCAAAACTGTTCGACTCTGCCGTTTCTTTCTCTCACTTTGCGGTGACCGAAAACTTGCGAAATTTCCTATACGAATACCGCCTCGCTCGTCTACGAGTAATATGGTTTCTTTTTCTCATCAAATCGTTCGACATTGGGCTTAGTCAATCGCAATTGAAGCATTTTTTTTTTTTTTGGTAAGTAAAAGTAAATTGATTATGTGTAAATTTTCTATAAATAGTTTTATCTATACAAGTCATAGACAAAGCCAATTAACTCATAGAGTGCGAATGCGATAGTTATGACTACACATGCTGTAGACTATAACTCCTAATTATAATCAATATAGAAAATGTTTATCCAGATATATCAAAACTACCTATGGGTATATAATTTGGCATCATTCCCAAGATCTTTAGCTAATAGCAAAATTAAATTTGATAAAAATATCTTTTTCTCTTTGGGTAAAGTGCTCCGTTTTGAGATCTTGCTCCATACAGGATCTTGAGTCTCTAATAATCTCTTTCAATAACTAAGCATTGTTTGTGTGTTGGCATTCAAATATTCTGTTACATCTCTCCTTCCACATCCACCAAATAGTGCATCTGAAAGTAACCTTTGCCAGTTGTGTTAGAGGCCCTTTTCTTGAGAAACATTGCATGAGGTCGCTTAGTTCTTGGTGCAAGTTTGGTTGCGACAGTCTATTGAGTTCAAATCGTTGGAAAATCTCCTTCCATATCCATTTTGTATAATCACAAGCAAAATAAAGGTGGTCAACAGTTTCTTCTTGTTGCATACAAAGGGAGCATCGGTTAACATGATAGATACCTCTTCTTTTCATATTGTCTATTGTCGGTAGTTTATTGAGAAGAGCCTGCCATGTACATAAGGAATGTCTTTGTGATCCCGGTCGATCCCATGTCCAACTGCTTAGGACCCACTTGTTATTTCTTTGCCTAATTTGATTCCATGCGGATGTGGCACTAAATTTGCCATTGTCATGAGGCTAAATAAGTATATCTGAAGAGTTGTTCCTGATTGGAATAGCTATAATAGTCGGCCAAAGTGATAACATTTCGGGTGAAATAGGATTAGGGAGACACCAAGCACCGTTAGCAATGAACTCAGAAACCTTCCAATCTTTGGGAGCCCCAAGATCTTTTCGTATTCTGTCACCATATAATTGAAATATACTCTTCCCATTTACCCAAGGATCAAACCACATATTTGTACTAGTACCAGAAGAGATTGCATAGGAAATGTGTTTGATTAGCCAATTCATTGCCTTTAAAATTCCTTTCCAAGCTGCAGAGTGGTATGTTCTTGTTGAAATTTCCCAGATTGATTCCTTTGAATGATACCTAGCAGAAACCCAATGTGACCATAAGGAACATTTGTTTTGCAAAAGATCCCACAATTGCTGTACCAGACAAGCTTGATTCCAATCTCTAGTATTTCTCAAGTTTAGCCCCCCTTCATCTTTGGGTTTGTAAATGCTATCCCAATTTACCATATGGATTGTCTTATCATTTGTGCCATTCCAGAAGAAGTTCATTAATAATCGTTCAATATCATGTTGAAGTCATAAAACATTGGGTTTATTAGTCATAAAACGATTGGAGATGTCCAACCGCAATTGAAGCATCGATGGCATGCATTGAACAATTGAATATACGCTACGGCAACGTTGATCCCTAGTGGGCTTATTAGTCATAAAACGATTGAACTATCGATTGCATGCATTGAACAATTGAATATACGCTATGGCAACGTTGATCCCTATGGGCTTAGTCATAAAACAATTGAACCATCGATGGTAAACAATTGAATATACGCTGTGGCAACGTTGATCCCTAGTGGGCTTTGGTCATAAAACAATTGAACCATCGATGGCAACTTGTATACCTATATATCGTTCATCTGATATCCCAATCTCTTAGACCATGAACTCCATATCTCCATGCCAAACTCTCGCAGTTGTCTCATCTCCCTCGCTTCTTGTCAATTGAAGCAGCAGAAGAATAAGACGAACAGGTGATTTGACACATCTTTGTGGAAGCTCATACCAACCATATTTTCTTAAAAAAAAAATCATAAACACTTGGTTGTGTTTCTATCTCAGGTGATAATATTGGAATCTACGTCAATCAAACATCATTATTAAACTAATAATTTTTATATTTGTTAAAGTCTCTCACAAAACATACTAAGTTAGTTTTTCGACCCTACAAACCTAAGGCGGGAGACGATCCTGATAACACCCTTCTGACGCTCAAGTATTTCAAATGAGTCAAACTAGTAAAATAAGTTAGGCTAGTCTAGAAGACCTATTATTTTTCAATGTGTCCGAGCGTACATCATCTGTTTAGGGTGATTATGCTTGTTGGTTGCAATTGCTTATAATAGACATTAGACCATCTATCAGTTAGTCATACCATTCATAAAAATCCATCCTTTGACATATTTTAATCGATAGTACATTCACATAGAGATAAAATTATTACTGGGTAGCATATGATATTGACAATTAAGATGATGACATGTCAGTTATATGTGATGCTAATGTATTAGCTATATCATATCCACTTAAGATCTGCTAATGAAGGAGAATGGGGGATGTGACCCTAAAATTCCCTTTGAAGTCGGCATGAGTCAATTTGCCTGACCTAGTTTGCCCAACTCAATCGATCTGACTCAGACCTTTCATTAGGCTTTCTATCGATCTGGTACACTAGCGATATTGGCGAAACAGAAGAGTACGATGGATTATGGTACCATAGTGGAATGCATTAGGCAAGTGGCAATAGCATAGTTTTGACGATTACCGAATTCCTACACGGGGGTAAAAAATCTATGGCTTCGATGGATAATAATGTATCAGTTCATGAAAATTGAGGGTGGCAATGTGCAAAAGATCGAGAAGCTATGCTAAGTGGCGGATTATGGGTCGAATTGTTAGGATCGAGAGCACTAAGAGGGGGGGGGGTGAATTAGTGCAGCGGAAATCTTACAATAATTTAAAAACCAAAAGCTGCGTTCGTTCAAAAACTATTATGATGCAAACTAAAATTCTCAGTTTGTATCTATGTGCAGTTTGCGTCTAAGCGCAGATTGCGTTTAAGCGCAGTTTTGCGTCTAAGCGCAGTTTTGCGTCTAAACTCAGATTTACATCTAAATGCAGATTTTCGTCTAAACGCAGATTTACGTCTAAACGCAGATTTACGTCTAAACGCAGTTTTACGTCTAAACGCAGATTTACGTCTAAACGCAGTTTTACGTCTAAACGCAGATTTACGTCTAAACGCAGTTTTACGTCTAGACGCAGATTTACGTCTAAACTTTGAAACTCGTTTGTATACTCGCAGAAGGCAGTATGCAGTTGAAATCAAGACGTAAACGTGAACTGAAATCTGATGATTGAGCGAGGAAAGCCGATTTACGTCTGAATGCAGTTTTACGTCTAAATGTTGAAACTCGTTCGTAAAATCGTAGAGGACAGATTGCAGTTATTAATAGGATTAAAATGTAAGCGTAAACTGCAAAGAAGCTCGTTCGTAAAAGCACGGAAAACAGTTCTGCAGAATCAAACGTAAACGTAAACTGTAATGTATGAAAAATACGAATTTACGTCTGAATGCAGATTTGGAAGAACAGCACTTAGAACTTGTTCGTGAAAGCGCAGAGAGCAGTAGTGATGAGGGGGGTTTGCAGTAATGATAAAGTTCTCGAAAATAAACGCAAACCAGAGATTTAGAGTGGTTCGGTCAGCCTTGACCTACTCCACTTTTGGCTTCCTCCACCGATGAGGTTGCCGACGTCAACTAGGTGCCTTCCTTCAATGGGCGAAGGCCAAACTGCCCTTTTACAATTTCTCTCCTTTTGACAGGCTTAGGAGACAACCTTTACAGACCTTTCTCTCCTCACTTTACAATTGAAAACTTGAAGAACAGAAGGAGGAGACTTAAAGGCTTTACAACACTTTTGAGCTCTTAGAGTCACAGAAAATATCAAGATTTCGGTGTAGGTCTGTATCTTTTCAGTGCTGAATGGGTGGGGTATTTATAGGCCCCAACCCAATTCAAAATTCGAGCTCAAAACGATCAAATCGATCAAATCCCAGAATTCTGGGATCAGGCGGTTGCACCTCTTGACTGGAGAGGTGGCACCGCCTGGCAGAGCTCGAAGACTGAGCTCAGGCGATTGCTTCTCTCTGCCAGAGCTCGAAGACTGAGCTCGATGGTTGCATCACCTGGCAGAGCTCAAAGACTAAGCTTGGTGATTGCATCACCTGGCAGAGCTCGAAACTGAGCTCGGTTGTTGCATCACCTGGCAGAGCTCCAAGCTGAGCTCAGGCTGATCCACCTCTCTGCCAGAGCTCGAAGACTGAGCTCGGTGATTGCATCACCTGGCAGAGCTCGAGACTGAGCTCAGGCTGATGCACCTCTCTGCCAGAGCTCGAAGACTGAGCTCGGTGGTTGCATCGCCTGGCAGAGCTCGAAACTTGAGCTCTGGCGGTGCTACCTCTTGGCAGAGGAGGTTGCACCGCCCAGTCTAGCTCGAAGACTGAGCTCTGGGCGGTTGCACCTCTCGGTTGGGGCGGTTGCACCTCCCAGCCTCGCAGCCCTGGCGGTTGCACCTCCTGGCTGGGGCGGTTGCACCTCCCAACCCCACAGCCCAGGCGGTTGCACCTCCTGGCTGGGGCGGTTGCACCTCCTGGTGCAATCAGGGTCCGAATGGTTCACTCCATTCGGCCCACTTTGAATCTTTTCAGGGGCCTAATTGCCCCAAGATTAAGCTAATGGGATCACCTCCCATTTTCATGCTTAATCATCATGCTAACTACGATTAACTCTAAGACAACTTCTGCAGCTTTGCTCCGATGCGTCAATCGCTTCTTCCGGCGAGTTTCCGGCCAACTTCCGTCGATCAACCGATAACCCTCGGTGATCCTTCTGCGGACATCCGGCATACTCCTGGACTTTGCGACGATCCACTTGGCGAGTTCCGACGAGCTTCGCTTGGCAAGCTTCTGGACTTCTCGGATCTGTTCTCGCTGAACCTCCGACGACCGTCCGAACTTCCGTTGAACTCTCGAACTCCCAACGTGATCATGATCTTGACTCCGGCGCAACACCTGCTGCTTGTCTTACTCTTATCGTAGTTAATACTGCACACTTATCTCAACACATAGATTAGATAACAAATGACAATTGACTTCATCATCAAAATCCGAGATTCAACAATCTCCCCCTTTTTGATGATGACAATCAATTGATAAAGGAGTTGTCCTTAACTCCCCCTATCTATATGCCATAGTTGAGATAAGTCAACCTTGAATTCAAGACCTAAGAATTCAAGTGACGTATTGATAAGTTAGATCAGTTAAACTTATCAATGCTCCCATCATGATGCCCATCATGATGTATCTCTTCAAGAATTATGTCAAGGCATGACATACATCATCAAGTTTGTATGATAGTATTTGTAACCATTCATCATGTAATCATATAAAGCTACGAAGGACTTTTTACATGATGCACACATTTGAGATTTTCTAGCAAGTTTGCATTTTCTTCACAATATAGAATATCAAATCAAGATTTGATTCAAACTATAGCACATGTTCACATATCTCTTGGTGATGCAAGGATGGCATAACATTGTTTATAGCATCACTCAAGTATTTGCAACTATGACATAGAGACATAGATATGATTATGGCAGTTCAGCTATGACATAGTGTTTATCAATTCATATGTTTCTCCCCCTTTGTCATCAACAAAAAGCATGATAGCATTATCAAGCATATAAAGGAAGTCATGACACATATATCTCTTTATTGTTTTTGCTTAACAGAGGAAAGTCATTTTCCAAAAAGTTTTCATAAGAGTGTACGGGAACATCCCATTTTTAGCATACAACCCGAAAAATGAACTTCTTACATGCATTTGGTTAAAAATATTTGTCACATAATTTGCAACATGTTATTTGATCAAGCGTTGTCAAGGCATGTAATAGTAATAACATTCGAAAAATAATTTTAACTAGTTTAAGTATTCGGACACATCAACATTCCTAATTCTCTTCTTATGTAATCAAATTGTTCTTCACATAGGGGTTTTGTGAAGATATCAGCTAGTTGATGTTTGGTATCAATAATCTCTATGGTTACATCATGATTAGAGACATGATCTCGTATAAAGTGATGTCTAATATCAATGCGTTTGATTCTTGAGTGTTAAGCTTTTGATGTAGTAACACAATTATTTCAAGTGCAGCATTATATCATATTGTATAGCAAGATTTTCATTTCAGCAAGTGTAGCATTGTATCATATTGCATAGCAGGATTTTTATTTCAGCAAGTGTAGCATTGTATCATATTGTATAGCAGGATTTTTATTTCAGCAAATTTTTGTTTGACATCTTGATACATGGCATGATAGCAATCATATTAGCAATAGCAACCATATCAATGTCATACTGCTGACTTATCAACTTTCATTGGTATGTTGCTTCATATTTTCAAGGCATAGGCTTTTAAACCTTTTTAGTGTTAGTGCAAAAACCGAGATAAACAACAAGAGATGTTTGCAAATATGCTTACACAGACAAAGATAACCATATCAGGGTAACATATGTACAGCATATCAGGTAACCATAAAGACAAAGTCCTTCATGAATAACATAGGGAGTTTACAACATGTCATATAAAAAACATCAGATGTTTATACAAGCTTATTCATGAGGTGGAAGATTAAAGTGCCTAAGTAAAGAGTCAAATTGTCGATGGATTTGCTGCAGCTCGGTTAGGATTTGATCTTGTCGAAGTTCAAGCCGTTCTTGTCTTTGTTCAAATCGGTCCATCCGAATCCCGATTTCTTCGATGGATGATGTGTGAGTTTGCTCAACCGGATGTGTTTCCTCAAAAGGACAGATCGGAGGAGAGTGGGTACTCCTAAAGACTGGGGTTTCCGGCTCTGGTTCAGGTTCAGGTTCAGGCTGAGGGGGATCAGTTCTTCTAGGCATTCTAACCCAGTTACCGTTTCTATAGTGACATCTTAGTCGGTGAAGTAGATTTTTGTTTATTATGCTGAATCTATCTGATTTCATTACTTCTTCTTCTAGTGGTATTTGAATGTCGTAAGCTTTCATTATTCTTGTAATAATTCCACCATATGGGAGCATCATATCTTTCGTAGATAATTCCATCATGTTTTGTTGGATCAGATAGCCAAGACAAATGTCACGTTCTTTCATGATTAGGTACATAATTCCTAATTCCAATTGACTCACTTCATCATGATGGTATTGCTTAGGAAGAATTATGCTAGTCATGATATGATGAAGTATCTTAGTGTTAAAGGGCATTAGATGTTCACAACTTTTAGGAATAGATTCTATGTTAGGATTGGTAAGGATTGTTCCTAAGGCTTCAACGTAGGATGTTTCAATAGTTTTTTCATCCCATGATCCTTTAAAGTAAAGTCCTATGCTTTTCATGGGAATACCTATCATATCACAAATGAATCTATCAGTGATTGAGATGTGTTGTCCTAAGAGATAGGTTGATATCCTTTCTTCATCATCTATTTGCATGTTGTTGTAAAACAATCTAACTAGTCTATGATAAATGGGTTCGTTGATCTGCAAAATGGGAAGTAGATTTAGGTTTGCAAACCAATGGATAGTCTCTACATCTCTTAGTTCATTCAGATCTACGTATTTTCCCTTACTGATGCTTCTTAGTTCGAAGGAGAGAAATTTTTCAGCATGGTTTTTGGAATCAAAAAAAGTGAGATCAAACTCTTCTACTACTCTCCTCTTTCCCTTGTCCCTTGAGGATCTTCTAGATCCCATTACTACTGCTGTTTAGAGGGATGATGATGAGCTAAAGTAAATGAAGAACAAAACAGAATTTAAGAACTTCTTAGAGAGTACCTTTGTGAAATCTTCAAGAGAGGGAAGGATTCTTGATGTTTTGCTCCGAAATGGGAGGTACTTGGAAGGCTTAGAGGAGTGAAATAGGAATGGAGGATACTTGGAAGAGTAGAGGAGGAAATGGGGGTGAGTTGGGGTCGGTTCCTTAGCCGGCCCTAGTGTGGTTTTAAAGGGCAGAGCTTGCTGGCGGTTGCACCTCTGGCTGGAGCGGTGCAACCTCTGGCAACCCGTGATGGCTGGAGGTGCCACCACCAGCTGGAGAGGTGCCACCGCCTGCAGCAGGTGAGCACCTAAGATGATTTGATTAGGGAGTCTTTGCCTTGAGGAGAGTTTCAGAGCAATTAATGTTTGTTACATGATTTCGTATGAGTTTTTATTTAAGGAAGAAGCTCTTTGTACGATCAAGATAGATCTTTTAACGTGCATACGTATGTTTGTTTGGTATCCCTTTTAAGATCATGACATATTTAGTTTCTACAAGAATTAATTCGTAGATGAACGGGTTTTGAAGATCAGGGGTATGTGAATTTGGATATCATATGTTTCTAATAAGGATGTATCGTTTTTGTGATTTCACAACTTCCACTTGTTACTTAAGCGTTGTGAGTTCCTTTTTGATTCTTGGTTTATGACCATTGAGAGTCAAGGAGCAGAAAATTATTTCTTGCTACGGCCTAGACTTTTAATGTTTTTATAGGAAGGGATGATCTTTAGGAACCCATTTGCTTTTGGGTGCCTCATAAATAGATCTACATTTTCTATCATGTTGCATAGAGTTTATCATGGTTCCTTTAGGAACCCAAATTAATTTGTTTGGACTTATTTTCTTGAATGGACAACAATGTGTCTTGTGTCCAGATTTGTAACAAAAGTTGCACTTGGTTTGGTGTTGAACATGTAAGATGGGGCCTTTTACAAAGGTAGTTGGATTTCGGTGAGGACTCCTCACAAATCCAATCCCACTTCTTTTGGGAGCATGACCCTTGTTTGTAAGGATCATGTTTAATGACTTGCTACCAACCTCGAATTTCTTCAAGGTGTCCTTAAGTAGCAAGTTTTCTTTTTGTATAGTTTCTAAATCATGACATTTGATGCATGAATTTAAACTATCATGATGTTCGACTTTTAACTTATCAAACTCACAAGTAAGATTATCATGTACCTTTTTTAGCAACTTGTATTTTCTATTTATAACTTTGCATTCATCAAATAAATCATGGAAGGCATTTAATAATTCATCGAAAGATAAATCAGCATCTAATAAATCCGTTACCTCCTCTTCGATGGCCATAAAGGCGTAATGAGCAACTTGCTCGGTGTTGGACTCCTCTTCCTCAGATGCGCTCGAATCATCCCATGTTGCTTGGAGCGCCTTCTTCTTTGTTGTTCTTTTCTTGACTTGGGGACAATCACTCTTGTAGTGTCCCGGCTTTTTACATTCGTAGCAGATTACTTGGTCCTTCTTGGGTTCAAGTTTATTTTTCACATCGTTTTTAAACTTGTTTCTTTTGAAGAATTTCTTAAACTTTCTTGTCAAAAGTGCCAAGTCATCGTCACAATCCTCATCACTTGAGTTTTCTCTCAAGTGGCATTCAGAAGTTTTAAGTGCCATATCCTTCCTGTTCTTTGGAAGGATGTCTTCTTGCTCTTCATGAGCTTTGCAGGTCATTTCGTAGGTCATTAATGACCCGATTAGTTCTTCAAGAGGGAAATTTCGCAGATCTTTTGCCTCTTGAATGGCGGTGACTTTAGGATCCCAACTCTTAGGAAGGGATCTTAGTATCTTATTAACAAGCTCAAAATCCAAAAAGCTCTTTCCGAGTCCTTTTAGACCGTTGACGACATCCGTGAAACGGGTAAACATGTCGCCAATGGTTTCACTCGGTTTCATTCGGAAAAGTTCAAAAGAATGCAGCAACAGATTGATTTTTGACTCTTTCACTCTACTTGTGCCCTCGTGGGTCACTTCAAGTGTGTGCCAAATATCAAAAGCAGTTTCGCAAGTTGAAACACGATTAAACTCGTTTTTATCAAGTGCGCAAAATAAGGCATTCATAGCCTTTGCATTAAGAGCGAAAGCCTTCTTCTCCAAATCGTTCCAATCGATCATTGGAAGAGAAGATTTTGAAAATCCATTTTCAACAAGGTTCCACAGTTCAAAATCCATAGAAATAAGAAAGATCCTCATTCGGGTCTTCCAGTAAGTGTAGTCCGTTCCACTGAACATGGGTGGACGTGTAATCGAATGCCCCTCTTGGTTTCCGGCGTATGCCATCTCTCTTGGGTTTTAATCCTTTAGAGAGTTAACCTTGCTCTGATACCAATTGTTAGGATCGAGAGCACTAAGAGGGGGGGGGGGTGAATTAGTGCAGCGGAAATCTTACAATAATTTAAAAACCAAAAGCTGCGTTCGTTCAAAAACTATTATGATGCAAACTAAAATTCTCAGTTTGTATCTAAGTGCAGTTAGCGTCTAAGCGCAGATTGCATTTAAGCGCAGTTTTGCGTCTAAGCGCAGTTTTGCGTCTAAGCGCAGTTTTGCGTCTAAACTCAGATTTACGTCTAAATGCAGATTTTCGTCTAAACGCAGATTTACGTCTAAACGCAGATTTACGTCTAAACGCAGATTTACGTCTAAACGCAGTTTTACGTCTAAACGCAGATTTACGTCTAAACGCAGTTTTACGTCTAAACGTAGTTTTACGTCTAAACGCAGATTTACGTCTAAACGCAGTTTTACGTCTAGACGCAGATTTACGTCTAAACTTTGAAACTCGTTTGTATACTCGCAGAAGGCAGTATGCAGTTGAAATCAAGACGTAAACGTGAACTGAAATCTGATGATTGAGCGAGGAAAGCCGATTTACGTCTGAATGCAGTTTTACGTCTAAATGTTGAAACTCGTTCGTAAAATCGTAGAGGACAGATTGCAGTTATTAATAGGATTAAAATGTAAGCGTAAACTGCAAAGAAGCTCGTTCGTAAAAGCACGGAAAACAGTTCTGCAGAATCAAACGTAAACGTAAACTGTAATGTATGAAAAATACGAATTTACGTCTGAATGCAGATTTGGAAGAACAGCACTTAGAACTTGTTCGTGAAAGCGCAGAGAGCAGTAGTGATGAGGGGGGTTTGCAGTAATGATAAAGTGCTCGAAAATAAACGCAAACCAGAGATTTAGAGTGGTTCGGTCAGCCTTGACCTACTCCACTTTTGGCTTCCTCCACCGATGAGGTTGCCGACGTCAACTAGGTGCCTTCCTTCAATGGGCGAAGGCCAAACTGCCCTTTTACAATTTCTCTCCTTTTGACAGGCTTAGGAGACAACCTTTACAGACCTTTCTCTCATCACTTTACAATTGAAAACTTGAAGAACAGAAGGAGGAGACTTAAAGGCTTTACAACACTTTTGAGCTCTTAGAATCAGAGAAAATATCAAGATTTCGGTGTAGGTCTGTATCTTTTCAGTGCTGAATGGGTGGGGTATTTATAGGCCCCAACCCAATTCAAAATTCGAGCTCAAAACGATCAAATCGATCAAATCCCAGAATTCTGGGATCAGGCGGTTGCACCTCTTGACTGGAGAGGTGGCACCGCCTGGCAGAGCTCGAAGACTGAGCTCAGGCGATTGCTTCTCTTTGCCAGAGCTCGAAGACTGAGCTCGATGGTTGCATCACCTGGCAGAGCTCGAAGACTGAGCTTGGTGATTGCATCACCTAGCAGAGCTCGAAACTGAGCTCGGTGGTTGCATCACCTGGCAGAGCTCCAAGCTGAGCTCAGGCTGATCCACCTCTCTGCCAGAGCTCGAAGACTGAGCTCGGTGATTGCATCACCTGGCAGAGCTCGAGACTGAGCTTAGGCTGATGCACCTCTCTGCCAGAGCTCGAAGACTGAGCTCGGTGGTTGCATCGCCTGGCAGAGCTCGAAACTTGAGCTCTGGCGGTGCTACCTCTTGGCAGAGGAGGTTGCACCGCCCAGTCTAGCTCGAAGACTGAGCTCTGGGCGGTTGCACCTCTCGGCTGGGGCGGTTGCACCTCCCAGCCTCGCAGCCCTGGCGGTTGCACCTCCTGGCTGGGGCGGTTGCACCTCCCAACCCCACAGCCCAAGCGGTTGCACCTCCTGGCTGGGGCGGTTGCACCTCCTGGTGCAATCAGGGTCCGAATGGTTCACTCCATTCGGCCCACTTTGAATCTTTTCAGGGGCCCAATTGCCCCAAGATTAAGCTAATGGGATCACCTCCCATTTTCATGCTTAATCATCATGCTAACTACGATTAACTCTAAGACAACTTCTGCAGCTTTGCTCCGATGCGTCAATCGCTTCTTCCGGCGAGTTTCCGGCCAACTTCCGTCGATCAACCGATAACCCTCGGTGATCCTTCTGCGGACATCCGGCATACTCCTGGACTTTGCGACGATCCACTTGGCGAGTTCCGACGAGCTTCGCTTGGCAAGCTTCTGGACTTCTCGGATCTGTTCTCGCTGAACCTCCGACGACCGTCCGAACTTCCGTTGAACTCTCGAACTCCCAACGTGATCATGATCTTGACTCCGGCGCAACACCTGCTGCTTGTCTTACTCTTATCGTAGTTAATACTGCACACTTATCTCAACACATAGATTAGATAACAAATGACAATTGACTTCATCATCAAAATCCGAGATTCAACACGAATGACTAGGCACGAGGGCGCACAAAGAGTTGTAGGGTTGGGTTTGATGGTGCAGTAGGATTAGGTAACCATGCATGATGGCACAAGGGGAGGTAGAAGGTTGGTGGTGATAACACGATAGGGTTAGGTGACTAGGTATGGTGGCATATGAAGGGCCATAGTATCACGGACTTAGCTGGTTTTGTCTAAGTCGTGCGGCACCCTTGCGTGTCCGTCCGCAAAGGTCAGCCTCCCCGAAGCCTCCCATAGTCCCTTAGGACCTACGAAAGAGAAAACGGGTTAGAGAGAACGCCTAACTCGGGATTCACAAGCAAACATATCCAAAAATACTTCATAGACAATGCAAATTACAAACAGATTTTACAAGCTCTGAACAATTGCACAACAAAGGATCAAAATGGTCCATTACAGACTGAGAATCTCTCACAAGTGTCCAAATGACATAACCTTTATTTACAAGCCTAAAACGACCACAAAACCCAACTAAGATGAGACTATTAAGCCTTCGGCTATCCCTCTACATGCTATGCAAAGTATGAACATACCAAAAGACACGGACATGCATAAGCATTACATCAAACATCCTATTTAGAAGTTTGTCCGTGACATTCTCTCCCACTTAATTCGTTCGACATCCTCGTCAAAGCTTTTACTGACACTGCAACTCCTTGCTTTTGATGAGTCTTCAATCTTCTGCTCCAGCTGCAATGCACCTCTTGGCTCCCAACTGCTCTCTGCTGCTATTTTTGAGTAGTCAAACCTTTGATCCGCCATGTTGCTTCAACTCACCAATGACTCTGACTCTGGTGTGGGATTGGCTGAGTTGTGTTGATCTTTGTTGATTCCTGCGGATCCTCTAGATGAAGGAAAAGACCATCCTTACTATGTGTCAGTCTCTCAAATGCCTCATGCTGCTTGAATTGGGTGGATGCTTGTTGGAGCTTTAACGAGCATCGCCTCGCAAACTTTCAAAGCTTGTCACTTCCTCCATAAAATTTGCTCATCGACTCCTCTTTCACTTAGTTGTCACTTTCAAGTAGATTTGCATCACTTCCACTTTCGATTGACATTCTGTTGGGAAATGAGGCGGATACTCTACTCTTAGTAGCACTGATCACTAATGGTGAGGATTTGACAACTCTTGTCTTATAATATCTTCGAAGGGTTTTTGAACCTGTGCAGAGCTCCTCTATTAGATAGATAAGAGAATTAGGGTACTCGATTTCGCCCATTCTCTTAAGGGTTGAGAAGGTAAAGGTTACTTGACTTCGCCCGCCTCCTCGAGATTGTACTCCATGTATCGAGCTGGTTACTGGCCTTCGCCTGCTCTTTGCTCACACTTCTGAAGCACTTGAAGTGTTTCCACTCCTTGCGTTGAGTTAGTTACTCTGATTTACCTTCTCAGTACCATCGAACTTCTGGAATATATGAAGTTTTCACCCCAACTTGGAGTAATTCTCTAATAGATTTGGTCGCCTTTGGGATTGTACTGTCTTCTCCATCAACCCTATCGCCTACTCCACTTAGTAGCAAAGGTACAACACTGCGTACTACTTGCTTCGTTCCTTGGTCGTGCACTCTTGCATGACCCGAAGTCCTTCACTTTCGGCTATCTAGATGAGAAGCTCGTTGACACCGGTCTTACGAAGTTCCTTGGCCTTTGCCCTTCAACCTTGTCTCAGTACGTGGAGTTTTCCTTTGTATGCTCCACCTCCTCGGCCTCTTTCACGACCAAGCGCTCTCCCTCCATGAGAGCAAGGGATCAATGACTTTCGTGTAAGTCCCACCTCTGCGGTACCATGGCGCTGTCATGCCCATGGCCCTACTATCCGTCGCCTCTGTTAGGATCGGAGCGGCACTAAGAGGGGGGGGGGGGGTGGGGGGGGGGGTGAATTAGTGCAGTGGATTAAAACTTCGATTTCGGCAAATCTTTCGATACGATAAAAACCGAACTTGAAAAGCTTAACTTGAACATATGTTCATAAAGGTATGCAGCAAAGGTAATGAGGAAATAAAGCACGTAAGAAAGTTTGCAGTAATGAAAATAACGATAATAAAATGCAAACAAGAGATCATGCCGATTTTAAAGTGGTTCGGTCAAATGACCTACATCCACTTGTGAGGCCCTCTTCGATGAGGCTCCCACCTTCCACTAGCAAATCTCTTGAAGGGGAAGGGCAAATACCCCTCTTACAACTTTTTACAAGCAGTTCACACTCACAAATTTTCAGCAAGAAAGAAGGAGGTGAACACTCTAGCAAATTAAAAACAAGACTTGCTAAGACTTTTCTAAGACCTTTCTCTCAATCAATTGCTTCTCAAAAAGTTGTAATCTCAGTCGAGATTTGAGGGGTATTTATAGGCCTCAAGAGGATTCAAATTTGGGCTCCAAAATTTGAATTCTCTTTGGTTCCCGATGTTGGTAGTGCCACCGCCTGTCAGTGGCGGTGCCACCGTTTATTAGTGTCTGACACTGACAGTGGACTAGCGGTGCCACCGCTTGGCTCTTGAGTGCTGGGCGGTGCCACCGCCCAGTCCAGGCGGTGCCACCGCCCAGTCCAAGCGGTGCCACTGCCCAGTCTGGCGGTGCCACCGCTAGACACTTCGGTTCACTGGTTGGGCTTTAAGTCCAGCCTAAACCAAGTCTAATTTTGGGCCCAATTGGCCACTACTTGGGTTATAGGATTAACACCTAATCCTAACCTTAATTAACATGCTAAATACGAATTTAAAGACATTTCCTAACCTATTACAAAGTCCGCAAGTTAAGACTTATTCCGGTGAGCTTCCGGCGAACTTTCGGCGGTCTTCCGATAAACTCTCAGAAACCATTCTGCGGACTCCCGGCAAGCTCCTAGACTTCACGATTTGATCTTGGTGAGTTCCAACGAGCTTCTTCGGCAAGCTTCAATCTTTCTTGGTGAGCTCCGCGAACTTCCAACGAACCTTCCGGCGAGCTTCCAAAAAACCCTTCGGCAAGCTCCCTACTCATTCTCGGCTAGTTCTGGCAGCATTCTCGACGAACCTTCGGACTTCCGTCGAACTCTCAAACTCCCAATGAATCCTTCGCGCTTGACTCCGGCACTTTGTTTCGCTTTATGTCTTCATCATTATCGTAGTTAATCCTGCACACATAAACCAAAACTCTACTCCGATCTAGACAATTATTATAACGCGAATTGACATTCTGTTGCCCGACACGTCATTAGTTGGCGCTTCGTTCGATTCTTCAGCGCATCGTCCTCTCTTGCAGCTTGTGTTAGGATCAAGAGCACTAAGAGGGGGGGGGGGGGGGGGGGTGAATTAGTGCAGCGGAAAACTTTCTGCGATTAAAACGAAACTGCGTTCGAACGATAAAAACGATTTCTGTGTGAAAGTCGATTCTAAGCAAGATGATGTTAAAGTCAATCTATGAAGGCAGTTTGCAGCTATGATGAAAACCAGAATATAGGCGCAAACTGAAATACGACGTTCATACGAAGAAACTGATTTATGTCTAAATGCTTATTCGTAAATCACTTGATTAGGCAAGATGCAGTTTAAGCAAGAGTATAAAGGCAGTTTGCAGTTATGGTAGAGCTCAGAACGTAAATGCAATCTAAAATATAATGATCGTACGAAAAAATAGATATACTTCTAAAGGCTGATTCAGAAAGTGAAAGGCTTAAAACCCGATCGTATATGCGCAGAAAGCAGTGAGCTTCAGAGGAGGTTTGTAGGAAAGATAATATGCTCAAAGTAAATGCAAACCGAGATTTAGAGTGGTTCGGTCAATCTTGACCTACTCCACTTTTGGCTTCCTCCACTGACGAGGTCACCGACGTCAACTAGAGGCCTTCCTTCAATAGGCGAAGGCCAACCACCCTTTTACAGTTTCACTCTTTTTGACGGGCTTAGGAGACAACCCTTACAGAAATTTTCTCTCCTCTCTTTACAACTCAGAACTTGGAAGAACAGAGGGAGAAGAACTTTTGGCCTTTACAACAATTTTGAGCTCTAAGAATCACAAAAAGGATCAAGATTTTGGTGTAAAATTTCTTGCCTATCAGTGCTGAATGGGTGGGGTATTTATAGGCCCCAACCCAGTTCAAATTTGGAGCTCAAAACTGCCAATTCCCGGAATTCCGGGATCAGGCGGTTGCACCTCCTGACTGGAGCGGTTGCACCGCCTGGCAGAGCTCGAAGACCGAGCCTTTGGGCGGTGCTACCTCCTGTCAGGGGCGGTTGCACCTCCTGACAGAGCTCGAAGAACGAGCTCGGACAGTTGCACCTCCAGACTGAGGCGGTTGCACCGCCTGGCAGAACTCGAAGACTGAGCTCAAGCGGTGCTACCTCTTGTCAGGGGAGGTTGCACCGCCCAGTCTCGCTCGGAGACTAAGCCCCATGCGGTGCCACCGCCTGGCTGGGGCGGTTGCACCTCCCAGTCTCGCTCGGAGACTGAGCCCAGGCGGTGCAACCTCCTGCCTTGGGCGGTTCAACCGCCTGGCAGAAATCAAGGTCCGAATGGGTTGATCCATTCGGCCCAATTTGGGTTTTTTAGGGCCCCAATTGCCCTAAGATTAAGTTAATGGGATCACCTCCCATTTTTAACTTAATCAATATGCTAACTACGATTTTTCCTATGACATTTACTGCAACTTGCTCTAGTGCGTCAATCGCTTCTTCCGGCGAGCTTCCGACGAACTTCCATCGATCATCCGATGAACCCTCGGTGATGCTCCTGCGGACTTGTTAGGACTCTAGCTTGGAGAGTCCTAATTGAGAGGGACATTCATGTAAAACTGTTAGGACTTTAGCTAGGAGAGTCCTAATTGAGAGGGACATTCTGTTAGGACTCTAGCTAGGAGAGTCCTAATTGAGAGGGACATTCTGTTAGGACTCTAGTTAGGAGAGTCCTAATTGAGAGGGACATTCATGTAGGAGGTTGTTTCTTAGAGAAGAATTAGGAGTTGTAAGGGAATAGGAGTCTTGAGTAGGAGTCCTATTAGGAGTTGGTTAGAAGTAAGAGTCTTAAGTAGGAGTCCTATTAGGAGTTAGGGTTTAGAAGCCCTATAAATAGTCATGTATTCCTCCTCTTTTCTCAAGCAATAGATGAATCTTTTCTGCAGCCTTTGAGCAGCAACTTGGAGGGAGGAACCCCTATAGAGTTCTAAGGAGGCCGATCCCCTAAAGAGATCAACCCCAAGTTTAGAATCTGCAAGGGTTCTAACACCTGGTATCAGAGCAGCGTTCTTGGTGTCTCGCTGCCCTTCCACAGCCATCCATCAACCCTCTACAATAATCCAAAGCAATTCCCACAATTGCTTAAAAGATCGTCACCGAATTCCGTCATCATCTCCACCACCCCGGATCATCCTTTGATCTCCCCGTGAATTGCAACAGGTTCTGGTTTCCTACCTTACTGCTGCTGCAATTTAGTTATCCTTATTCGAAAATCCAAAAAAAAAAAAAAAAATCGTTCCTATATTGCTGCATAAACTTTTCATCACAAAGTTTTCATCTCTACGACGAAAGATACATTGCATAATTCCAACCACATAGCACCATCTTTTTGATCTTGCTACTATGCTTTTTCTATCCAAATTTCTATGAAATTTTTATGACATCTTTGACATTTCTTAATAGTGGATTTCCCTTTGGTTTCATCAAAAAATTATCAATATAAACTACTGATCTTTTATGTCCAATCTACTGCACTTGAATTACAGAATTCAAGTCGCATAGCACCATTTGTTTGATCTTGCTACTGTGCTTTTTCTATCCAAATTTCTACGAAATTTTTATGACATCTTTGACACTTCCTAACAATAGATTTCCCTTTGGTTTCATCGAAAAATTCTCAATATAAACTACTAATCTTTTATGTCCAATCTGCTACACTTGAAAATCTATGCTGCAGAAAATTTCAGCTGCATATCGTTGCCTTAACCCATCTATTTGCAATCTTTTTTGAATGAAATTTCTTATACACTTCATAGATCATCTTGGCTTCCATCGAAGATTGATCTATTAAGAAATTCATCTCTAAAAATGATTTTATGTTGCTGCAAATTTTTATCGTAACCCGCTGAAATTTTTCGACGACAATTCTGCAATTGCAACTTGCACCAATTTCCTTACTGTTATACCACCGAAATTTTCTTGATTAAATTAGATATCCTTGCTGTTATACAAACTGTGATTTTGCTATCAATTCCCTCCTCAATTCTCTCAAGTTTTTGGTGGAAATTACGTCGAGATACGGTTGTTTCTTCGACGACAATTCTACTCTTACAAGACAGCACATACTTGCTGCAACTTCCACGGATTTCTGTCAAACCTTTGCTACCATCTACCATAGATCCAAAACTTTCATCCACAGCCCTAAAACTCTACCAAACCACACCCTCAAACTGCACCCAAAACAGCCACAAAACAAGCCTAAATCGTAGCCTACATCCACCGATCCACCAACCCTTTCGACCATCACTTCTCTCAACTTATACATGCCTTAAACCTGACAACAAAAGAGAGATATTAACATCATAGATTTGGAGGCATATACTATGGCATTTAAGGAGGCAATCGATGCTAAATTCGAAGCCTTGGAGGCGCGAATGGAGGATAAGATTCGGACGCTCTTTACCGAACTCAGATTGGGCCGACTACTAAGCCCGAAAAAATCATATCACGGAGAGAGCTTTACCCAATCGCACCAGGCCCGAAGAGATGAGTTCCAAGGGAGGGGAGGCTCTATGATCGATCCCAACTATCCACACATAAGGGTGGACTTTCCTAGATGGGAAGAAGGAGACCCGATTGGTTGGATCTTGCACGCGGAGCGATATTTTCGGTACCATAAAACCGCGGATGCATCTATGGTGAAAATTGCAGCTATACATCTTGAAGGGGATGCTATACAGTGGTTTGACTGGTTTGAACATACTTATGGAGTCCTGTCATGGCAACAATTCAAAGAAGGACTACTGATCCGCTTCAGACCAACCGATTACGAGAATATTGACGGACAACTAGCAAAGATCCGACAAACCTCCACCATTCAGGAGAACCAAACCAGGTTTGAAAGGTTATCTAATCAAACTCTTGATTGGTCTCAAAAATAGCTATTGAGGACCTTTATTGAGGGCTTGAAGCCGGAGATCCGAGGAGAAGTTAAAGCGCGACAACCGTACACGCTTATGGCAGCCATCTCTTTCGCACGACATCAAGAGGAGCAATTGAACCATGAAGCTCGAAGGACTAGGGTCACTCCTCAACCAGTAATATTGAAGCCCTTAGCCCCCCCTACTGTTGACCGAGTCCCTGCACCAAAAAGGTTGACAAGAGAAGTGCTTCAGGAGCGATCTACGAAGGGGTTATGTTGGCATTGCAACGAGCCGTGGAGCCATGAGCATCGTTGTAGTAAAGGGAGACTTTTTATCATTGAACCAGTAGAAGAAGAGGTCATTGAACATCCAGAAGAGGGCATTGAACAAAAAGAAGAAGATGCAGAAGAAGAGCCACAACCGACCGAAGTTACGATACATGCACTAGCCGGCTACTCAAACCCGCAAATGATGAAAGTTGGAGGCCTTCTCAAACAACAACTGATCACTGTTTTCATTGACACGGGCAGCACTAATTATATCCTAAACGGTAAGGTTGCTATCCGAATGGCATTACCTATCAAGAATCGTTGCAGGTTTGATGTTAAGGTCATCGACAGACGGATTTTGAAGTGTGATCGTAGGCGCCCGTAGGAGAAACTATTGCTGCAGGACCAAGAGATAATTGCAGATTTCTTCCTTCTCCCTCCTGATGATCATGAGGCCATGCTCAGAATTAAATGGTTGACAACATTAGGTGATTTTTCTTAGAATTTTATGAAACTAATTATGAAATTTTACAGTAAGGAGAAACGGGTGATACTGCACGGGAAACGTGGGGGCGACGTAACGATGATTTGCACACAACAAATGAAGAAGGTTTTGCATAAAGCATGCAGTGGCTTTTTTGTACAACTTGAGCAGCAAACTAAGGGAGAGCCAACAAAATTGGAAGATCCAAATCTACTTCCTTTGCTTGCTGAATTTTCAGATATATTTGACGAACTACACAACCTACCTATTACCCGTCGGCATGATCATTGTATAACGATTCTTCCAAGCCAATCTCCAACAAATGCTCAGCCATATCAGTATCCACATCTCCAGAAGGATGAAATAGAAAGGATTGTAAAAGAGATGCTCAAAACAGGAGTTATTCGGCCATGTTGTAGCCCCTACTCTTCACCGATGCTCCTCATACGAAAGAAGGATGGAATATGGCGATTATGTATTGATTACCGAACTCTCAATGGCATAACCATCAAGGATAAATACCCTATTCCAGTAGTAGATGAGTTGTAAGATGAAAGGGAGCACAAATCTTCACAAAGTTGGACATTCGATCCAGGTATCATCAAATACGAGTATGCGAAGAAGACATACCGAAAACCACCTTTTGAACACACAATAACCACTATGAATTTTTGCTTTCTTCAAAAGAAGGTGGAATATCTTGGGCATATCATATCAGAGGAAGGTGTGGCAGTAGACCCCTTCAAAATTGGAGCAATGCAAAATTGGCTGACCCCGAGGAACATAAAATTACTACATGGCTTTCTGGGTTTAACAGGCTACTACTGCAAGTTCGTGAAAAACTATGGAGAGATCAGTGCACCACTTACTTCCTTTCTGAAAAAAGATGTCTTCCAATGGTCGGACAGAACCTCCGTTGCCTTCGACAAACTTAAGGCAGCCATGACGACGACGCCGGTGCTAACACTACCAGATTTCAACTGACCCTTCATTATTGAGGCCGACGCATCTGGAGTCGGAATTGGAGCAATTCTCATGCAAGATGGTTGACCACTCGCATACACTAGCAAGGCATTATCTCCCTCCCATCAAAATAAGTCAACATATGATAAGGAGATGCTCGCCATTGTGCGCGCAGCAACGAGGTGGAGACCCTACTTGATTGGTCGACGATTTCAAATTAAAACCGACCATAAAAGCCTCAAGTACTTTTTGGAGCGAAAGATATCATCCCCTAACCAGCAAAACTGGGTAACAAAACTTCTTGGATTTGATTATGAAATAACTTACAAAAAGGGGAAAGAGAATGTTCTTGCAGATGCGCTTTCGCAGCTACCCAAGCAAGCTGAAGTTTTGGCCATTTCACTTCCGACCAGCGACTTCTTTGAGGATATTAAGATGGACTGGCAGGAAGATTCAGAGACTAGTAAGATTATAAAAAAATTGGAGGAAGCACCAAGCTCCGTAGCTCATTACAATTGGGACTCAAAAGAATTACACTATAAGAGTACTAAATTGAAAAGGAGTATGGCATATCACTCACAAACCGACGGCCAGACAGAAGTTGTAAATAGGTGCTTGGAGATAGCCCAAAGCCACCCACCAAATATGACTACCCAAGGAGGACTTCAGACACAGCCAAGTGCAATTATTGATCGACGGATTATGACTTGACGACGACGATCCATTACTGAATTGCTAATACAGTGGGCAAACCTACTAATAGAAGATGCCACTTTGGAGAACTATGATGACTTGAAGATTAAATTCCCAAAATTCATGAATCGTCAGCCTCGAGGACAAGGCTGATTTGAAGAGGGCGGGTTTGTTAGGACTCTAGCTTGGAGAGTCCTAATTGAGAGGGACATTCATGTAAAACTGTTAGGACTTTAGCTAGGAGAGTCCTAATTGAGAGGGACATTCTGTTAGGACTCTAGCTAGGAGAGTCCTAATTGAGAGGGACATTCTGTTAGGACTATAGTTAGGAGAGTCCTAATTGAGAGGGACATTCATGTAGGAGGTTGTTTCTTAGAGAAGAATTAGGAGTTGTAAGGGAATAGGAGTCTTGAGTAGGAGTCCTATTAGGAGTTGGTTAGAAGTAAGAGTCTTAAGTAGGAGTCCTATTAGGAGTTAGGGTTTAGAAGCCCTATAAATAGTCATGTATTCCTCCTCTTTTCTCAAGCAATAGATGAATCTTTTCTGCAGCCTTTGAGCAGCAACTTGGAGGGAGGAACCCCTATAGAGTTCTAAGGAGGCCGATCCCCTAAAGAGATCAACCCCAAGTTTAGAATCTGCAAGGGTTCTAACACCTGGTATCAGAGCAGCGTTCTTGGTGTCTCGCTGCCCTTCCACAGCCATCCATCAACCCTCTACAATAATCCAAAGCAATTCCCACAATTGCTTAAAAGATCGTCACCGAATTCCGTCATCATCTCCACCACCCCGGATCATCCTTTGATCTCCCCGTGAATTGCAACAGGTTCTGGTTTCCTACCTTACTGCTGCTGCAATTTAGTTATCCTTATTCGAAAATCCAAAAAAAAAAAAAAAAATCGTTCCTATATTGCTGCATAAACTTTTCATCACAAAGTTTTCATCTCTACGACGAAAGATACATTGCATAATTCCAACCACATAGCACCATCTTTTTGATCTTGCTACTATGCTTTTTCTATCCAAATTTCTATGAAATTTTTATGACATCTTTGACATTTCTTAATAGTGGATTTCCCTTTGGTTTCATCAAAAAATTATCAATATAAACTACTGATCTTTTATGTCCAATCTACTGCACTTGAATTACAGAATTCAAGTCGCATAGCACCATTTGTTTGATCTTGCTACTGTGCTTTTTCTATCCAAATTTCTACGAAATTTTTATGACATCTTTGACACTTCCTAACAATAGATTTCCCTTTGGTTTCATCGAAAAATTCTCAATATAAACTACTAATCTTTTATGTCCAATCTGCTACACTTGAAAATCTATGCTGCAGAAAATTTCAGCTGCATATCGTTGCCTTAACCCATCTATTTGCAATCTTTTTTGAATGAAATTTCTTATACACTTCATAGATCATCTTGGCTTCCATCGAAGATTGATCTATTAAGAAATTCATCTCTAAAAATGATTTTATGTTGCTGCAAATTTTTATCGTAACCCGCTGAAATTTTTCGACGACAATTCTGCAATTGCAACTTGCACCAATTTCCTTACTGTTATACCACCGAAATTTTCTTGATTAAATTAGATATCCTTGCTGTTATACAAACTGTGATTTTGCTATCAATTCCCTCCTCAATTCTCTCAAGTTTTTGGTGGAAATTACGTCGAGATACGGTTGTTTCTTCGACGACAATTCTACTCTTACAAGACAGCACATACTTGCTGCAACTTCCACGGATTTCTGTCAAACCTTTGCTACCATCTACCATAGATCCAAAACTTTCATCCACAGCCCTAAAACTCTACCAAACCACACCCTCAAACTGCACCCAAAACAGCCACAAAACAAGCCTAAATCGTAGCCTACATCCACCGATCCACCAACCCTTTCGACCATCACTTCTCTCAACTTATACATGCCTTAAACCTGACAACAAAAGAGAGATATTAACATCATAGATTTGGAGGCATATACTATGGCATTTAAGGAGGCAATCGATGCTAAATTCGAAGCCTTGGAGGCGCGAATGGAGGATAAGATTCGGACGCTCTTTACCGAACTCAGATTGGGCCGACTACTAAGCCCGAAAAAATCATATCACGGAGAGAGCTTTACCCAATCGCACCAGGCCCGAAGAGATGAGTTCCAAGGGAGGGGAGGCTCTATGATCGATCCCAACTATCCACACATAAGGGTGGACTTTCCTAGATGGGAAGAAGGAGACCCGATTGGTTGGATCTTGCACGCGGAGCGATATTTTCGGTACCATAAAACCGCGGATGCATCTATGGTGAAAATTGCAGCTATACATCTTGAAGGGGATGCTATACAGTGGTTTGACTGGTTTGAACATACTTATGGAGTCCTGTCATGGCAACAATTCAAAGAAGGACTACTGATCCGCTTCAGACCAACCGATTACGAGAATATTGACGGACAACTAGCAAAGATCCGACAAACCTCCACCATTCAGGAGAACCAAACCAGGTTTGAAAGGTTATCTAATCAAACTCTTGATTGGTCTCAAAAATAGCTATTGAGGACCTTTATTGAGGGCTTGAAGCCGGAGATCCGAGGAGAAGTTAAAGCGCGACAACCGTACACGCTTATGGCAGCCATCTCTTTCGCACGACATCAAGAGGAGCAATTGAACCATGAAGCTCGAAGGACTAGGGTCACTCCTCAACCAGTAATATTGAAGCCCTTAGCCCCCCCTACTGTTGACCGAGTCCCTGCACCAAAAAGGTTGACAAGAGAAGTGCTTCAGGAGCGATCTACGAAGGGGTTATGTTGGCATTGCAACGAGCCGTGGAGCCATGAGCATCGTTGTAGTAAAGGGAGACTTTTTATCATTGAACCAGTAGAAGAAGAGGTCATTGAACATCCAGAAGAGGGCATTGAACAAAAAGAAGAAGATGCAGAAGAAGAGCCACAACCGACCGAAGTTACGATACATGCACTAGCCGGCTACTCAAACCCGCAAATGATGAAAGTTGGAGGCCTTCTCAAACAACAACTGATCACTGTTTTCATTGACACGGGCAGCACTAATTATATCCTAAACGGTAAGGTTGCTATCCGAATGGCATTACCTATCAAGAATCGTTGCAGGTTTGATGTTAAGGTCATCGACAGACGGATTTTGAAGTGTGATCGTAGGCGCCCGTAGGAGAAACTATTGCTGCAGGACCAAGAGATAATTGCAGATTTCTTCCTTCTCCCTCCTGATGATCATGAGGCCATGCTCAGAATTAAATGGTTGACAACATTAGGTGATTTTTCTTAGAATTTTATGAAACTAATTATGAAATTTTACAGTAAGGAGAAACGGGTGATACTGCACGGGAAACGTGGGGGCGACGTAACGATGATTTGCACACAACAAATGAAGAAGGTTTTGCATAAAGCATGCAGTGGCTTTTTTGTACAACTTGAGCAGCAAACTAAGGGAGAGCCAACAAAATTGGAAGATCCAAATCTACTTCCTTTGCTTGCTGAATTTTCAGATATATTTGACGAACTACACAACCTACCTATTACCCGTCGGCATGATCATTGTATAACGATTCTTCCAAGCCAATCTCCAACAAATGCTCAGCCATATCAGTATCCACATCTCCAGAAGGATGAAATAGAAAGGATTGTAAAAGAGATGCTCAAAACAGGAGTTATTCGGCCATGTTGTAGCCCCTACTCTTCACCGATGCTCCTCATACGAAAGAAGGATGGAATATGGCGATTATGTATTGATTACCGAACTCTCAATGGCATAACCATCAAGGATAAATACCCTATTCCAGTAGTAGATGAGTTGTAAGATGAAAGGGAGCACAAATCTTCACAAAGTTGGACATTCGATCCAGGTATCATCAAATACGAGTATGCGAAGAAGACATACCGAAAACCACCTTTTGAACACACAATAACCACTATGAATTTTTGCTTTCTTCAAAAGAAGGTGGAATATCTTGGGCATATCATATCAGAGGAAGGTGTGGCAGTAGACCCCTTCAAAATTGGAGCAATGCAAAATTGGCTGACCCCGAGGAACATAAAATTACTACATGGCTTTCTGGGTTTAACAGGCTACTACTGCAAGTTCGTGAAAAACTATGGAGAGATCAGTGCACCACTTACTTCCTTTCTGAAAAAAGATGTCTTCCAATGGTCGGACAGAACCTCCGTTGCCTTCGACAAACTTAAGGCAGCCATGACGACGACGCCGGTGCTAACACTACCAGATTTCAACTGACCCTTCATTATTGAGGCCGACGCATCTGGAGTCGGAATTGGAGCAATTCTCATGCAAGATGGTTGACCACTCGCATACACTAGCAAGGCATTATCTCCCTCCCATCAAAATAAGTCAACATATGATAAGGAGATGCTCGCCATTGTGCGCGCAGCAACGAGGTGGAGACCCTACTTGATTGGTCGACGATTTCAAATTAAAACCGACCATAAAAGCCTCAAGTACTTTTTGGAGCGAAAGATATCATCCCCTAACCAGCAAAACTGGGTAACAAAACTTCTTGGATTTGATTATGAAATAACTTACAAAAAGGGGAAAGAGAATGTTCTTGCAGATGCGCTTTCGCAGCTACCCAAGCAAGCTGAAGTTTTGGCCATTTCACTTCCGACCAGCGACTTCTTTGAGGATATTAAGATGGACTGGCAGGAAGATTCAGAGACTAGTAAGATTATAAAAAAATTGGAGGAAGCACCAAGCTCCGTAGCTCATTACAATTGGGACTCAAAAGAATTACACTATAAGAGTACTAAATTGAAAAGGAGTATGGCATATCACTCACAAACCGACGGCCAGACAGAAGTTGTAAATAGGTGCTTGGAGATAGCCCAAAGCCACCCACCAAATATGACTACCCAAGGAGGACTTCAGACTCAGCCAAGTGCAATTATTGATCGACGGATTATGACTTGACGACGACGATCCATTACTGAATTGCTAATACAGTGGGCAAACCTACTAATAGAAGATGCCACTTTGGAGAACTATGATGACTTGAAGATTAAATTCCCAAAATTCATGAATCGTCAGCCTCGAGGACAAGGCTGATTTGAAGAGGGCGGGTTTGTTAGGACTCTAGCTTGGAGAGTCCTAATTGAGAGGGACATTCATGTAAAACTGTTAGGACTTTAGCTAGGAGAGTCCTAATTGAGAGGGACATTCTGTTAGGACTCTAGCTAGGAGAGTCCTAATTGAGAGGGACATTCTGTTAGGACTATAGTTAGGAGAGTCCTAATTGAGAGGGACATTCATGTAGGAGGTTGTTTCTTAGAGAAGAATTAGGAGTTGTAAGGGAATAGGAGTCTTGAGTAGGAGTCCTATTAGGAGTTGGTTAGAAGTAAGAGTCTTAAGTAGGAGTCCTATTAGGAGTTAGGGTTTAGAAGCCCTATAAATAGTCATGTATTCCTCCTCTTTTCTCAAGCAATAGATGAATCTTTTCTGCAGCCTTTGAGCAGCAACTTGGAGGGAGGAACCCCTATAGAGTTCTAAGGAGGCCGATCCCCTAAAGAGATCAACCCCAAGTTTAGAATCTGCAAGGGTTCTAACAGGACTTCCGGCAAACTCCTGGACTTGCGACGATTCACTTGGCTAGTTTCGACGAGCTTCTTTGGCAAGCTTATGGACTTCTCGGATTTGTTCCCGTAGAACCTCCGATGACTGTCCGAACTTCCGTCGAACTCTCGAACTCCCAACGTGATCATTGTCTTGACTCCGGCGCAACTCCTACTGCATGTCTTACTTTCATCGTAGTTAATCCTGCACACTTATCTCAACATATAGATTAGATAACAAATGACAATTGACTTCATCATCAAAATCCAAGATTCAACAATCTCCCTATTTTTTATGATGACAATCAATTGATAATGAAGTTAACCTTAACTCCCCTTGTCTATATGCCATACTTGAGATAAGTCATTCTTGAATTCAAGACCTAAGAATTCAAGCGATATATTGATAAGTTAAATCAATTGAACTTATCAATACTCCCATCATGATTCCCATCATGATGTATCTCTCTGAAGATGATGTCAAGGCATGACATTCATTTTCAAATTTTACATAACAATTTTGAATGATAGTAATTGTAGCAATTCATCATATTATAAGATATCAAACATGTAAAGCTATGAAGTATGATTTTGATATCATTACATGATGTACACATTTCAAATATTTTAGCAAGTGTTGCATTTCTTCACATGGTAAGATATCAACTCAAGGCATAATGCAAACAAATGCATGGCATCTGTTCATATATCTCTTGGTGATGCAAGCATGGCATAATTATAGCATTAGTGTTTATAGCATCAATTCATATATTTCTCCCCCTTTGTCATCAACAAAAAGCATGGTAGATGTGATACCAGGAGAACAATATAAGCAAGTTATCAAGCATATAAAGGAAGGTATGATACGTAGATTGCTTTGAATACTTCTTCCTTCCTTTTTTTTGTTATAATCCTTTATGCATGAAGGAGGAAAGCATTTGCAAGTAAAAATACTATCATTCATATTTCAAGATGGAATTCATAAGCAGGAATCATTTCATCATATCCATTTAAAAAAAATATTTTTCATAAGAGTGTCTGAGAAAATTTGATTTTTATCATTCCAACTATTAAGCGAATCCGAAAATGAGATGAATTCTTTCATGTATTCGGACAAGACTATGCTACAGATTTTCAAATATAATCATGAAGATAAAACACATGTTATGTAATGGCAATCAAGTGATTTGATCATTCAATAAAGTCCGAAAAATAATTTTAACTAGTTTATCTATTCGGACACATCAACATTCATAATTCTCTTCTTATGAAATCAAATTGTTCTTCACTTAGAGGTTTTGTAAAAATGTCAGCTAGTTGATGTTTAGTATCAATGGTAATGACTTATCAACTGCATTGGTGTATCGCTTTTTCAAACTATATTTATCATGGAAATCAAGGCACAAGGTTTTCAAAACATTTAGTTTCAATGTAAAATCCGAGATAAACAACGATAGATGTTTACAACTCTGCATATGCTCAAAATATATCAGGTAACCATATCAAGGATCAAGGCAAAGCTCATCATGGTGAGTAACATAAGGAGTTTATAATAACAACAGATGATTGTGTTCATACAAGCTCATTCATGAGGTGAAAAATTAAAGTGCCTAAACAAAGAGTCAAATTGTCGATGAATTTGCTACAACTCAGATAGGATTTGATCTTGTCGATGTTCAAGCCGTTCTTATCTTTGTTCGAATCGGTCCATCCGAATCCCAATATCTTCGACAGATGATGTATGAGTTTGTTCAAATGGATGTGTTTCCTCAAAGGGACATATCGGAGGAGATTGGGTACCCCCAAAGACTGGTGTTTCCGGTTCTGGTTCAGGTTGAGGGGGATCGGTTCTTCTTGGCATTCTAACCCAGTTACCGTTTCTATAAAAACATCTTAATCGGTGAAGTAGATTTTTATTTATTATGCTAAATCTATCTACTTTTATTACTTCTTTTTCCGGTGGTATTAGAATATCATAGGCTTTCATTATTCTAGTTATTATACCACCATATGGGAGCATCATGTCTTTTTTAGATAGTTCTAACATGTTTTGTTGGATAAGATAACCAAGACAGATATCATGTCCTTTCATGATCAAATACATAGTTCCTAATTCTAATTGGCTTACTTCATCATGGTGGTATTGTTTAGGGAGAATGATGCTAGTTAGGATATGATGAAGTACCTTAGTGTTTAGAGGCAGTAGATGTTCACAACTTTTAGGAACAAATGCTAAGTTGGGATTGGCAAAAATTATTCCTAAGGCTTCAACATATGTTGTTCCAACAGTTTCATCATCCCATGATCCTCTAAAGTAAAGTCCTCTACTTTTCATGGGAATGCCTATCATGTCGCAAATGAATTTATCTGTAATTGAGATGTGTTGTCCTAAAAGATAGGTAGACATTCTTTCTTCTTCATCTATTTGTATGTTGTTGTAAAACAGTATAACAAGTCTTGGATAGATGGGTTCGTTAATTTACAAAATAGGAAGTAGATCTAAGTTTGCAAACCATTGGATTGTCTCTAAGTCTCTTAGTTCATTTAAATCTACATATTTTCCCTTATTGACACTCCTAAGTTCGAAAGAGGAAAATTTTTCAGCATGGTATTTTGAATCGAAAAGGGTGAGATCAAAATCTTCTACTAATCTCCTCTTTCCTTTGTCCCTTGAGGATCTTTTAGATCCCATAACTACTGCTGTTTAGAAGAATAGTGATGAGCAAGAGTAAATGAATAATAAAAAAAAGAGTTTAAGGGCTTCTTAGAGAATAGTGAGATCTTCAAGAGAGGGAAGGATTGTTGATGTTTTGCTCCGAAATGAGGGGTATTTGGGATGCTATGAGGGGAGAAATGGGGATGGAGGAGGCTTGGAAGAGTAGAGAGGGGAAGGGAGTGAGTTGGGGTCGATTTCACCGCCGGCCTTAGCTTGGGTTAAAAAGGGTAGAGTTGCGGGCGGTTGCACCTCTGGCTGGAGCAGTGCAACCGCTTGCAACATGTGACAGCTGGAAGGGGTGGTGCCACTGCCTGCAGGCGGTGAGCACTTGTTCTGATCAAAGTGTAATATGTTTTGAGAGTTTTTATCTTGAGAAGAATTTTCATTCAGGGCAATCAACTTTACTTACGTAATTACGTAAGAGTTTTCATTTTAAGGCAAGAACTTTTGCACGATCAAGATAGATCTTTTAACGTGCATACTCTTAATGTCGTACACATGTTTGTGACGGTTTGTTCAAGTTGGTAAGCCTTGCAAGTTCATGATAGACTTAGTCAGTTCATGATTCAGAGTTGGATTCGAAAATTATGAACGAATGAAGTTGATGGGTTCGAAAATCCAGAGGATGTGTGAATTGAGAATCATATGTTTCTAATTCTGAAAAGTCAAATAGGATTGTATCTAAATCGCATTTGTGATTTTTAAATTTATAATCTCCATCTGTTATTTAGGCCAGAGAGCATTGCGAGTTCATTTTTGGATCTTGGGTCATGAATATCGAGAATCCAAGGAGCATAATATTATTTCTTGCTCCAGCTTATTATTATTATTATTATTATTTTATTTTATGTTTTTACAGGAAAGGATGATTTTTTAGGTACCCATTTGCTTTTGAGTGCCTCACAAATAGATCTACATTGTCTATCATGTTGCATAGAATTTATCATGGTTCCTTTAGAAACCCGAATCAGTTTGTTTAGACTAATTTTCTTAAATGGACAATAATGCGTCTTGTGTCCAAATTTGCAACAAAAGTTGCATTTGTTTTGGTGTTGAATATGTAAGATGGGGCCTTTCATGAAGGTGGTTGGATTTTGGTGAGGACTTCTCACAAATCCAATTCCATTTCTTTTGGGAACGTGACCCTTGTTTGCAAGGATCATGTTCAATGACTTGCTACCAAATAGCCTTATTGTCAATCAACGATTCCGTAGTCCTAATGGTGTATATGGTCCTTAGACTTGAGACACTAAGGATGTCCTATATGAGTGCTCCTCTCTTTGATACTAGACTTATAGGTTTGGATGTCCTAGATCTAGCACAACCGGTCATCGGGAGTGGTAGTCAACCTTACGAGGGCTATTGAGTGTCGATAGAGGATCATTCACTCTCTATGTCATGAGAGGAATGTCCCATATGTTCTTGCTTAGACAAATTTCTAACCAAGGTCATTTGGATTGAGAGAGAAAGAATTCTTCGGGAGAATCTGATTAGAGCGAGACTCGAGTAGAAACCGTGTGGGTCTGATAGCACCATGCCCGATATATGATCTCTACGATATTAGATGTATGAGGGATTATAGGTACATGATAATCGAGGACACATATATCTAATGGATTGGATTTCCCTATATCGTTTGGGGACTACGGCGTAGTAGCTTAGTATATCCGCAGTCGATGAATCAAGTGAATTGTTACGGAGATAATAATTTACTGAGCGAAAAGGAGTTCTGATAGGTATGACTCATGGCTAGCTCAATATTTAGCCTAGAGGATCACACACATATGGTAGGCATTGCGATGAGTAGAGATTCAGATATGAGATATCCATTTGGGCCCTTATCTTATTGGATATCCAATAAGCCCTTGAATTATTGGATCATATGAATGAGATCCAATAAGAACCCATGAGAGATTATTGGATAGAAATCCATTAATCTAAGAGGCTTAGGTAGTTGGATGGAAATCCAATATACAATAGGGGAGGATCCATTATGGTTAAGTTGATAGGGGACCTCTATAAATAGGACGACTTCAATAGTTTATAGGCTAGAACTTTTGCTTCCTCTTATATTCCCCTCTCCCTCTCCACCTCAAAGCAGGCCTGAAGTTTTGAGGAGTGTCATCGTAGCCTTATTGTGTGGATCACTACTAAAGAGGAGGGCGCTTGACCTCCTTTACCCTCTCCTAGAGATCTGTAGGGATTTAGGGATATACGATCTCCCTAGGTAACACAATCTATTTTACACGTGGTTTTCTATTTCGTGGATTTTTGCGTACCAATCTTTGCATGATGACGAACATATCTTTGGGAATTTGAGATTTTGTTTTCTATACTTCCACTACACATACGATGTCACCCCTAAGATTTCCCAACACAACTACTCTCTTATAACTCTTTCTCCTTTACATAGGTTTAGGAGACAACCTTTACAAATCTCACACCTCTCTTAGAATGATCACAAAACCTAAGAAAAAGAAGGAGGACACTTAGCACTTTTTCAAGACTTTTATAACTTAGAATCTCAAGACTTTTGTTCACTTTTCATGCTTTGTCAAATAGTAAAGATTGGGATATTTATAGGCCCCAAATGGCTTCAAAAATAGATCAAAAAAGTGTCTTATCATAGGTTTCCGAGGTACTGGTGATACCATCGACATTATTGGGCGGTACCACCATTTGCCAAAGTAACAACTAGCGGTACCATCTCTTGTCAATTTGGCATTGGGCGGTACCACCGCCTAGTCTAACATTGACACTAGGTTGTACCACTGCTCAGTCCAAGTGGTACTACTATCGAACAGCCATGGAGACTGGGCTCTAGCTGTACCATTGCTTGTCAGGATGATACCACCACTTAACACTAGGCGGTACCATCGCCAGTTTGGATGGTACCATCGCCCAAACACTGCTTGGGAGGTCGAGCTTGATGTGATTCCATCACCAGCCCTAGTGGTGCCACTACCTGACCTATCTCTAGGTCACTGAATGGGTCAAAGAGTAGGCCCAATTCGACCCTGATTAATACTCAATTGGCACCCAGTTAAGTTAGTAGGGTTACACCCAAACCTATCTCAATTTATGACCTAACTATAATAATTAAGACCTAACTATGATAACTAATGTCATTGCTGTCAGTTTACTATAGTGGCGACCAGATCTTGGACGACGGTACTATAGCGGCGGCGACGATACTGTAGCGGCGACCAGATTTCCCTAGGACGATCCGACTCCTGCAGCATCGGCTTTCTCCCACGGGCGAAGGGCGACGTACTGTAGCGGCGGCGGACCGGATCTAGGGCGACGGTACTGTAGCGACGACCATATCTCCCTAAGGCGATCTAACTCCTGCAGCGTCGGCTTTCTCCTACGGGCGAAGGGCGACGACACTATAGAGGTGATCAGATCTCCCAAGGACGACGGTACTGTAGCGGCGGCGACGACACTGTAGCAGCGACCAGATCTAGGGCGACGACACTGTAGCGGCGACCAGATCTCTATAGCGTCGGCTTCTCCCCAAGGGCAACGATTCTGTAAACCAGATCTCCCTAGGGCGACGGTACTGTAGCGGCGATCTAATATACTGCAGCGGTGGCTTTTCCCAATGGCGGCGTTTCTGTAGCGGCGACCAGAAGAGGGATCAAACATGGCAACGACGGCCCCTAGGGCTGGCAATGGTGGCGAGAGGGTTACAAGGCTCCCTACCGCTACCCCCCAACCTTTCCAGAGAGAAACTCCTTCGACGAAGCAGCATCGAAGCAGGTCGCGCTCTAGATCACGGCAGCATGCTCTCATTTCCAACGATCCTCGGCCTTGGACTAGCCTCTTCAAGGCTCCGGTTGGAAGTCCAGATCTAAGCTTGGAATTCTTTACACCAGAAGTTCAGGCTGATAAGAAGATTGCTATATACGACGAGACTACTGATTCAGCAGAGCTTATTGAGACATGGTCTATGGCGATTGTTGGCTATGTGGTAGGTCTCAAAACATCTTATTTCCCACTATCCTCATTTATCAAAACTCGATGGGGAATATCAACATTTGATCTACATATGCTGGAGAACAGATTCTTTGTTTGCAAGCTATACTCTGAAGAAGATTTGCAACGAATCCTCGAAGGATTCTGGACTATCCGCGATCATCCAATGATTCTACGACGTTGGTCTCCTGATGTCCATTTGGAGTTAGATAGCCTACAGTCTATTCTATTATGGGTATCCTTTCAAGGACTGCCTCTACATCTTTGGAGTCAACGTTTTATTGCAAAGTTATGCAGTACTCTAGGACAGCCACTCTACATCGACAAAGCAACAGCAGCTCATACGAGATTAGCATTTGCACGAGCATGTGTGCTGGTTTCTTCCAATGAAGATCTTCCTAATGAGGTTTTCTATCGTGATTTTGACGGGAACACTCGGAAGGTACATGTCTCATATTCCTGGAAGCCACAACGATGTCAGCGTTGCTTATCTTTTGGTCATGCAAATGGAGCTTGTCAGCAAACCCCAAAACCAACCACAAAGGTCTATCAACCACGTCAAGCGCATCAGCAACAAAGTAATTCTTCTCTAATGGCAGTAGCACCGATGGTGGCGAAAACTATTGAGCATTCCGACTCGCAAGGAAAGCATTGCGGACAGAAGGATAATTCCAAAACATTATCTCTTCCTATAATGTCAGAGCCTTCCACAACAGAGGTTTCCCATGGTACTAGTGGACAGGAGAAACATAAGTCAGGAACTTCATCTCTTCCAATATCATCGGATCCATCCACAATAGCTCAACGAACTCAGGTCCAAGCAAATATCACCAGCAAGGATATTCTTCCTCAACAAACTCAGGCCACAACAAACATCGCCAACAAGGATATTCTGTCTCAACAAACTCATGCCCCAACAAACCTCTCTAGCCAGGTTGCTCCAACAAGTACTATTCAAGATATTGTGCTGCAACAATCTTATCGAGCTTCAACAAACCCTGCCAATCAAGATCACATGATTTAATGTACTTTAAAGTTTAAAATTCTGCAAGCTGTAGATGAAGTGGATAAATATAGGAATAAAGTCATAAAAGGTAAAGATATTATGAGGGAGGAAAATGCAAAACCGAAGGATAAGAAAAATGATGGTACAATCCATCCAAAGTCGTAGGATGAATACCTTACTACCTTTTCATTTGTTTATTACTAATGAAGATAACATGCTGGAATGTTCGCGGACTTAATAAGCCGGAGAAATGTCGGGAGCTCAACAGAATAATCAAGTCTGCCGCAAGTGATATTGTTATTCTAGTGGAAACGAAAATTAAACAATCGCGTGTTCAAGCTATAAAGAATTTAATATGCCCGGACGCAGAACTATTTACCAATGACTCAAATGAAACTTTTGGTCGAATATGGGTATTATGGCATCCTAACTCTATTAATACTTGGTTTATTTCTGCTACTGATCAATTCATTCATCTTAAGGTAGAGGATAAAAAGAATGGCTGTCCATTCAATTTGTAGAAACTTTACACATAATCAATTTACTTTTACTGACAAAAAAAAAATAAAAAGAATGGCTGTCAATTCAATTTCACTAGCATATATGGTTCGAACAGTATGCAAGAAAGAAATACTCTTTGGTCTGACCTGACTAATATTGTAAATGGCTGTCTCAATGTACCTTGGATTGTTCTTGGAGACTTTAATACAGTTCGATACACAAATGAAAAAGAGGGGGGTAGACAACTTTCAGAAAGCCAGCTTCAAAGTTTTAATGATTACATTGACATTGCAGCATTGTTTGATATGAAATCTGTGGGTAATTGGCTCTCCTGGAGTAATCAAGGTGCTGCTAACAGAAAAATAATGGCTCGACTTGATAGGTGTTTGATTAATCATGAAAGGTTAACAGTTTACCCAGATTCACTTCTTGAGTATGGTGCTCCTTTGTTTTCAGACCATTCTTTAATGTATATACATGCAGAAAAAACGACACCAAGAGGCAAGAAACCGTTTAGATTCTTTAACATGTGGAGTACTCATCCTCAATTTCTTGATGTTATCAGATCTGCTTGGAATTTTAATGCGCATGGATCCCCCCCTTACATCTTATGTCAAAAGCTCAAAGCCTGTAAAGCAGCACTAAAGGAGTGGAATACAAATACCTTTGGCAATATTAACACCAGAGTTCAATTGTGCAGAAAAGAACTAATGTCATTGCAACATGAGCTGCAACTTCAGCCAAATGATGAAAATATTATCTACAAAGAGACAGAAGCCAGAAATAACTTCATGCAAGCCTTAAAACAGGAGGAAAGTTTTGCAAAGCAGAAGTCTCGACAGCATTGGCTTACACTAGGGGATTCCAATACTAAATTTTTCTATGCTTCAATTGCTACTCGAAGGGCGATTAACCGTATCAGCAAATGCAGAGACAAAGATGACAATCTTATTGAGAATTTAGATAAGGTTAAAGCACACACAGAGCAATTTTTTTATTCCATACTCAATCAAGTTGGGAAACCTAATAACATTCATGTGGAGCCGACTAGAAAACTTGATTCGGAAGCTATTTCAATCCTCAATGCCCCAATTACAGATGACGAAATTGTATGTGTTGTCTTTAAGTCACCAAAGCACAAAAGCCCAGGTCCAGATGGATTTCCAGCTGAATTTTACCAAACTGCTTGGTCTATTATTGGAAATGATGTGATCAAGGCTTGCCAACATTTTTTCTCTTCAGGTCATATTCTTAGAGAGATGAATTGCACATTTATTTCTTTAATTCTGAAGAATGCAGGGGCAGATTCACTAGAGAACTATCGACCCTTATCACTATACAACTTCAATTACAAGATCATCTTCAAAGTATTGGCAAATAGAATGCAAAAGGTAATACACAAGATCATTAGCCCAAATCAAGCTGCTTTCATCAAAGGGAGAAGTATACATCATAACATTTTGCTTGCTAATGACTTGGTCAATGATTTGCATTCAAAAGCAAGAGGAACAAAAATATGTTTTAAAGCTGATTTACGGAAAGCCTTTGATTCAGTTAATAGGAAGTTTATCTATAAGATGCTCCTCGATATGAACTTCCCACAGCAATGGGTTAATTGGATTCAATCTTGTTTGGAAACTCCAAAGTTTTCGATAATTTTTAATGGCTCACCTATTGGTTTTTTTGGGAGCACGAATGGCATCCGACAAGGTGATCCACTCTCTCCGTATCTTTTTACTATTGCGATGGAAGGACTTAGCTGTATGTTGGAAGACGCAGTCTTAAATGGCAGCATTAAGGTACCCATTGCTGGCTCTATTCATATATCATATATAACATTTGCAGATGACTTACTTATCTTTCTCCAAAATGAACCAACTTCAGTAAAGAACCTGGCTACTATTATGAATGACTTTGGTATGGTTTCTGGACTTCAGTTAAATCATGCGAAAAGTAAAGTATATATGAGTCCTTACGTTGAGGATTTTTTTTTTGTAAGTAAAAGTAAATTGATTATGTGTAAAGTTTCTACAAATAGCTTTATCTATACAAGTCATAGACAAAGCCAAGTAAGTAACTCATAGTTATGACTACACATGCTGTAGACTATAACTCCTAATTACAATCATCAAAGAAAATGTTTATCCAGATATATCAAAACTACCTATGGGTACATAATTTGGCATCATTCCCAAGATCTTTAGCTAATAGCAAAATTGAATTTGATAAAAATATCTTTTTCTCTTTGGGTAAAGTGCACCGTTTTGAGATTTTGCTCCATACAGGATCTTGAGTCTCTAATAATCTCTTTCAATAGCTGAGCATTGTTTGTATGTTGGCATTCAAATATTCTGTTATATCTCTCCTTCCACATCCACCAAATAGCGCATCTGAAAGTAACCTTTGCCAGTTGTGTGAGAGGCCCCTTTCTTGAGAAATATTGTATGAGGTCGCATAGTTCTTGGTGCAAGTTTGGTTGCGGTAGTCTATTGAGTTCAAATCGCTGGAGAATCTCCTTCCAATTAACCCATTGCTGTGGGAAGTTTACCCAGATTTACGAAAAGCCTTTGATTCAGTTAATGGGAAGTTTATCTATAAGATGCTCCTCGATATGAACTTCCCACAGCAATGGGTTAATTGGATTCTATCTTGCCTGGAAACTCCAAAGTTTTCGATACTTTTTAATGGCTCACCTATTGGTTTTTTTGGGAGCACGAATGACATCCGATAAGGTGATCCACTCTCTCCGTATCTTTTTACTATTGCGATGGAAGGACTTAGCTGTATGTTGGAAGACGCAGTCTTAAATGGCAGCATTAAGGTACCCATTGTTGGCTCTGTTCATATATCACATATAACATTTGCAGATGACTTACTTATCTTTCTCCAAAATGAACCAACTTCAGTAAAGAACCTGGCTACTATTATGAATGACTTTGGTATGGTTTCTGGACTTCAGTTAAATCATGCGAAAAGTAAAGTATATATGAGCCCTTACGTTGAGGATAAGGTCTTTATTGCACAAACTTTGGGGGTTAGTGAGGGAAGCTTGCCAGTTCCTTATTTGGGTCTCCCGCTCATATCCACAGGCATTCACAAAACTCACTGTCAGCCTATCTTGCAAAAAATAAAGAATAGAATTTCTTCTTAGAAAAATAGGTTTCTATCAAAAGCAGGACGACTCAAACTCATCCGTTCGGTATTGCACTCCTACTCTATATATTGGTGTAATGCATTTTTTCTGCCTGCTGGACTTCTCCAAGATATTGAACGGTTATTAATGAACTTCTTCTGGAATGACACAAATGATAAGGCAATGCATATGGTAAATTGGGATAGCATTTGCAAACCGAAAGATGAAGGGGGGCTGAACTTAAAAAATACTAGAGATTGGAATCAAGCATGTCTGGTCCAGCAATTGTGGGATCTTTTGCAAAACAAATGTTCCTTATGGTCACAATGGGTTTCTGCTAGGTATCTTTCAAAGGAATCAATCTGGGAAATTTCAACAAGAACATACCACTCTACAGCTTGGAAAGGAATTTTAAAGGCAAGGAATTGGCTAATGAAACACATTTCTTATACAATCTCTTCTGGAACTAGTACTAATATGTGGTACGATCCTTGGGTGAATGGGAAGAGTATATTTCAATTATATGGCGACAAAATACGAAAAGATCTTGGGGCTCCCAAAGATTGGAAGGTTTCCGAGTTCATTGCTAACGGTACCTGGTGTCTCCCTAATCCTATTTCTCCCGAAATGTTACCACTTTGGCCGACTATCATAGCTATTCCAATCAAGAACAACTCTTCAGATATACTTATTTGGCCTCATGACAATGGCAAATTTAGTGCCACATCCGCATGGAATCAAATTAGGCAAAGAAATAACAAGTGGGTCCCAAGCAGTTGGACATGGGATCGACCGGGATCACAAAGACACTCCTTATGTACATGGCAGGCCCTTCTCAATAAACTATCTACAATTGACAATATGAAAAGAAGAGGTATCTATCATGTTAACCGATGTTCCCTTTGTTTGCAACAAAAAGAAACTGTTGACCACCTCTATTTTGCTTGTGATTATACAAAAAGGATATGGAAGGAGATTCTCCAGCAATTTGAACTCAATAGACTACCGCAACCAAACTTGCACCAAGAACTATGTGACCTCATGCAATGTTTCTCAAGAAAGGGGCCTCTCACACAACTGGCAAAGGTTACTTTCAGATGATCTATTTGGTGGATGTGGAAGGAGAGATGTAACATAATATTTGAATGCCAACATACAAACAATGCTCAGCTATTGAAAGAGATTATTAGAGACTCAAGATCCTATATGGAGCAAGATCTCAAAACAGTGCACTTTACCCAAAGAGAAAAAGATATTTTTATCAAATTCAATTTTGCTATTAGCTAAAGATCTTGGGAATGATGCCAAATTATGTACCCACAGGTAGTTTTGATATATCTGGATAAACATTTTCTTTGATGATTGTAATTAGGAGTTATAGTCTACAACATGTGTAGTCATAACTATGGGTTACTTACTTGGCTTTGTCTATGACTTGTATAGATAAAGCTATTTGTAGAAACTTTATACATAATCAATTTACTTTTACTTACAAAAAAAAAAAAACATTCATGCATTTGGAAGATTTGACACGCCGATTTATCTTCTAATAAAATCAAATTGCTCCTCATTCAATGGTTTTATATTAACATAATAAAATCAAATATTTGCTAATTGATACTTTGTATCAATAAATTCTAAAGATATATCATGATTATTAACATGATCTCTAATAAAATGATGTCTAATATCAATATGTTTAGTTCTTGAATATTGAATGAGATTCTTTGTTAAATATATTACACTAGTGTTATCATATTTTATAGGGATGTTTTTCAAATAAATTTCATAATATTCTGAAGTGTTTTTCATCCAAATAACTTGTGTACAATATGCACCTGCTGTTATATATTCAAGCTTTGTTGTAGATAATGCAATCGAATTTTATTTCTTAGAAGACTAAGAAACAAGTGAATAACCTAAGAGTTGATATGTTCCAGATGTAGATTTTCTATCTATTTTATATCTACTAAAGTCAACATCGGCATAAGCAATTAATTTAAATTTTTTTATATTTTGCATACCATAATCCTAGATTAGGAGTTCCTTTTAGGTATCTAAAAATCATTTAAACAACTTTAAAGTGAGATTACTTAGGATTGAATTGAAATGTAGCACAAAGTCCAACATTAAACATAATATCAAGTCTAGTTGCTGTGAGGTATAGTAAACTACCTATCATACCCCTATAAGTTTTCTTATCAAAATATTCTCCATCAATGTCCATATCTAATTTTGTAGAAGTACTCATTGGTGTATTAATAACATTAGCACTATCCATATTAAATCATTTTAATAGATCTAAAGCATACTTAGTTTGACTAACAAAGGTCTCATCACTAAGTTTCTTAATTTGTAATCCGAAGAAAAAAGTTAATTCACATATTAAACTCATTTCGAATTCTGGACTCATACTATTAGCAAAAGATTCACACAAAGACTCATTTGAAGAACTAAAAATGATATCATCAACATAAACTTGAATAAAAAGAAAATTATTTTTAAAATATTTAATAAATAATGTGGTATCGACCTTGCATTTCAAAAACTCATTCTTAATAGAAATGAACTAAGTCACTTATACCAAGCCCTTACGACTTGTTTCAATCTATAGAGAGTCTTAGATAACTTAAAGACATGATTAAAAAAAATAGCATTCTCAAATTCGGGTGGTTCTTCAATAGAAACTTCTTCGAAAATAAAGCCATTAAGAAAAGTACTTTTAACATCCATTTAAAATAACTTAAAATTATTATAACTAGCATAGGCAAGGAGTATACTTATGACTTCTAAACTTGTCATAGAAGCGAAGGTTTCTTCATAATCAATACCTTCTTTTTGGTTGAAACATTTGGTCACTAATCTAGTCTTGTTTCGAACTGGTGATTCAGCAGAGCTTATTGAGACATGGTCTATGGCGATTGTTGGCTATGTGGTAGGTCTCAAAACATCTTATTTCCCACTATCCTCATTTATCAAAACTCGATGGGGAATATCGTCATTTGATCTACATATGCTGGAGAACGGATTCTTTGTTTGCAAGCTATACTCTGAAGAAGATTTGCAACGAATCCTCGAAGGATTCTGGACTATCCGCGGTCATCCAATGATTCTACGACGTTGGTCTCCTGATGTCCGTTTGGAGTTAGATAGCCTACAGTCTATTCCAATATGGGTATCCTTTCAAGGACTGCCTCTACATCTTTGGAGTCGACGTTTTATTGCAAAGTTATGCAGCACTCTGAGACAGCCACTCTACATCGACAAAGCAACAGCAGCTCATACGAGATTAGCATTTGCACGAGCATGTGTGCTGGTTTCTTCCAATGAAGATCTTCCTAATGAGGTTTTCTATCGTGATCTTGACGGGAACACTCGGAAGGTACATGTCTCATATTCTTGGAAGCCACAACGATGTCAGCATTGCTTATCTTTTGGTCATGCAAATGGAGATTGTCAGCAAACCCAAAACCAACCACAAAGGTCTATCAACCACGTCAAGCGCATCAGCAACAAAGTGATTCTTCTCTAATGGCAGTAGCACCGATGGTGGCGAAAACTATTGAGCATTCCGACTCGCAAGGAAAGCACTGTGGACAGAAGGACAATTCTAAAACATTATCTCTTCCTATAATGTCAGAGCCTTCCACAATAGAGGTTTCCCATGGTACTAGTGGACAGGAGAAGCATAAGTCAGGAACTTCATCTCTTCCAATATCATCGGATCCATCCACAATAGCTCAACGAACTCAGGTCCAAGCAAATATCGCCAGCAAGGATATTCTTCCTCAACAAACTCAGGCCACAACAAACATCGCCAACAAGGATATTCTGTCTCAACAAACTCATGCCCCAACAAACCTCTCTAGCCAGGTTGCTCCAACAAGTACTATCCAAGATATTATGCTGCAACAATCTTATCGAGCTTCAACAAACCCTGCCAATCAAGATCACATGATTCAAGGTACCTTAAAGTTTAAAAATCTGCAAGCTGTAGATGAAGTGGATAAATATTGGAATAAAGCCATAAAAGGTAAGGATATTGTGAGGGAGGAAAATGCAAAACCGAAGGATAAGAAAAAGGATGGTACAATCCATCCAAAGTCGTAGGATGAATACCTTACTACCTTTTAATTTGTTTATTACTAATGAAGATAACATGCTGGAATGTTCGCGGACTTAATAAGCCGGAGAAATGTAGGGAGCTCAACAGAATAATCAAGTCTGCGGCATGTGATATTGTTATTCTAGTGGAAACGAAAATTAAACAATCGCGCGTTCCAGCTCAAAAGAATTTAATATGGCCGGATGCAGAACTGTTTACCAATGACTCAAATGAAACTTTTGGTCGAATATGGGTATTATGGCATCCTAACTCTATTAATGCTTGGTTTATTTCTGCTACTGATCAATTCATACATCTTAAGGTAGAGAATAAAAAGAATGGCTGTCAATTCAATTTCACTGGCATATATGCTTCGAACAGTATGCAAGAAAGAAATACTCTTTGGTCTGACCTAACTAATATTGTAAATGGCTGTCTCAATGTACCTTGGATTGTTCTTGGAGACTTTAATACTGTTCGGTACACAAATGAAAAAGAGGGGGGTAGACAACTTTCAGAAAGCCAGCTTCAAAGTTTTAATGATTACATTGACACTGCAGCATTGTTTGATATGAAATCTGTGGGTAATTGGCTCTCCTGGAGTAATCAAGGTGCTGCTACCAGAAAAATAATGGCTCGACTTGATAGGTGTTTGAGTAATCATGAATGGTTAACAGTTTACCCAGATTCAATTTCTTGAGTATGGTGCTCCTTTGTTTTCTGACCATTCTTTAATGTATATACACGCAGAAAAAACGACACCAAGAGGCAAGAAACCGTTTAGATTCTTTAACATGTGGAGTACTCATCCTTAATTTCTTGATGTTATCAGATCTGCTTGGAATTTTAATGCGCATGGATCCCCCCCTTACATCTTATGTCAAAAGCTCAAAGCTTGTAAAGCAGCACTAAAGGAGTGGAATACAAATACCTTTGGCAATATTAACACCAGAGTTCAATTGTGCAGAAAGGAACTAATGTCATTGCAACATGAGCTGCAACTTCAGCCAAATGATGAAAATATTATCTATAAAGAGACAGAAGCCAGAAATAACTTCATGCAAGCCTTAAAACAGGAGGAAAGTTTTACAAAGCAGAAGTCTCGACAGCATTGGCTTACACTAGGGGATTCCAATACTAAATTTTTCTATACTTCAATTGCTACTCGAAGGGCGATTAACCGTATCAGCAAATGCAAAGACAAAGATGACAATCTTATTGAGAATTTAGATGAGGTTAAAGCACACACAGAGCAATTTTTTTATTCCTTACTCAATCAAGCTGGGAAACCTAATAACATTCATGTGGAGCCGACTAGAAAACTTGATTCGGAAGCTATTTCAATCCTCAATGCCCCAATTACAGATGACGAAATTGTATGTGTTGTCTTTAAGTCACCAAAGCACAAAAGCCCAGGTCCAGATGGATTTCCAGCTGAATTTTACCAAACTGCTTGGTCTATTATTGGAAATGATGTGATCAAGGCTTGCCAACATTTTTTCTCCTCAGGTCATATTCTTAGAGAGATGAATTGCACATTTATTTCTTTAATACCGAAGAATGCAGGGGCAGATTTACTAGAGAACTATCGACCCATATCATTATGCAACTTCATTTATAAGATCATCTCCAAAGTATTGGCAAATAGAATGCAAAAGGTAATACACAAGATCATTAGCCCAAATCAAGCTGCTTTCATCAAAGGGAGAAGTATACATCATAACATTTTGCTTGCTAATGACTTGGTCAAAGATTTGCATTCAAAAGCAAGAGGAACAAAAATCTTGTTTCGAACCATGATACCAAGTTTTTTTTTTTGGTAAGTAAAAGTAAATTGATTATGTGTAAAGTTTCTACAAATAGCTTTATCTATACAAGTCATAGACAAAGCCAAGTAAGTAACTCATAGTTATGACTACATATGCTGTAGACTATAACTCCTAATTACAATCATCAAAGAAAATGTTTATCCAGATATATCAAAACTACCTGTGGGTACATAATTTGACATCATTCCCAAGATCTTTAGCTAATAGCAAAATTGAATTTGATAAAAATATCTTTTTCTCTTTGGGTAAAGTGCACCGTTTTGAGATCTTGCTCTATACAGGATGTTGAGTCTCTAATAATCTCTTTCAATAGCTGAGCATTGTTTGTATGTTGGCATTCAAATATTCTGTTACATCTCTCCTTCCACATCCACCAAATAGCGCATCTGAAAGTAACCTTTGCCAGTTGTGTGAGAGGCCCCTTTCTTGAGAAACATTGCATGAGGTCACATAGTTCTTGGTGCAAGTTTGGTTGCGGTAGTCTATTGAGTTCAAATTGCTGGAGAATCTCCTTCCATATCCTTTTTGTATAATCACAAGCAAAATAGAGGTGGTCAACAGTTTCTTTTTGTTGCATACAAAGGGAGCATCGGTTAACATGATAGATACCTCTTCTTTTCATATTGTCTATTGCAGGTAATTTATTGAGAAGGGCCTGCCATGTACATAAGGAATGTCTTTGTGATCCCGGTCGATCCCATGTCCAACTGCTTGGGACCCACTTGTTATTTTTTGCCTAATTTGATTCCATACGGATGTGGCACTAAATTTGCCATTATAATGAGGCCAAATAAGTATATCTGAAGAGTTGTTCCTGATTGGAATAGCTATAATAGTCGGCCAAAGTGATAACATTTCGGGAGAAATTGGATTAGGGAGACACCAGGTACCGTTAGCAATGAACTCAGAAACCTTCCAATCTTTGGGAGCCCCAAGATCTTTTCGTATTCTGTCACCATATAATTGAAATATACTCTTCCCATTCACCCAAGGATCGTACCACATATTAGTACTAGTTCCAGAAGAGATTGCATAGGAAATGTGTTTGATTAGCCAATTCCTTGCCTTTAAAATTCCTTTCCAAGCTGCAGTGTGGTATGCTCTTGTTGAAATTTCCCAGATTGATTCCTTTGAAAGATACCTAGAAGAAACTCAATGTGACCATAAGGAACATTTGTTTTGCAAAAGATCCCACAATTGCTGTACCAGACATGCTTGATTCCAATCTCTAGTATTTCTCAAGTTCAGCCCCCCTTCATCTTTCGGTTTGCAAATGCTATCCCAATTTAACATATGCATTGCCTTATTATTTGTGCCATTCCAGAAGAAGTTCATTAATAACCGTTCAATATCTTGGAGAAGTCCAGCAGGCAGAAAAAATGCATTACACTAATATATAGAGTAGGAGTGCAATACCGAACGGATGAGTTCGAGTCGTCCTACTTTTGATAGAAACCTATTTTTCCAAGAAGAAATTCTATTCTTTATTTTTTGCAAGATAGGCTGACAGTGAGTTTTGTGAATGCCTGTGGATATTAGCGGGAGACCCAATTAAGGAACTGGCAAGCTTCCCTCACTAACCCCCAAAGTTTGTGCAATAAAGACCTTATCCTCATCGTAAGGGCTCATATATACTTTACTTTTCGCATGATTTAACTGAAGTCCAGAAACCATACCAAAGTCATTCATAAAAGTAGCCAGGTTGTTTACTGAAGTTGGTTCATTTTGGAGAAAGATAAGTAAGTCATCTGCAAATGTTATATGTGATATATGAACAGAGCCAACAATAGGTACCTTAATGCTGCCATTTAAGACAGCGTCTTCCAACATACAGCTAAGTCCTTCCATCGCAATAGTAAAAAGATATGGAGAGAGTGGATCACCTTGTCGGATGCCATTCGTGCTCCCAAAAAAACCAATAGGTGAGCCATTAAAAAGTATCGAAAACTTTGGAGTTTCCAGGCAAGATTGAATCTAATTAACCCATTGCTGTGGGAAGTTCATATCGAGGAGCATCTTATAGATAAACTTCCTATTAACTGAATCAAAGGCTTTCCGTAAATCAGCTTTAAAACAGATTTTTGTTCCTCTTGCTTTTGAATGCAAATCTTTGACCAAGTCATTAGCAAGCAAAATGTTATGATGTATACTTCTACCATTGATGAAAGCAGCTTGATTTGGGCTAATGATCTTGTGTATTACCTTTTGCATTCTATTTGCCAATACTTTGGAGATGATCTTGTAATTGAAGTTGCATAATGATAAGGGTCGATAGTTCTCTAGTGAATCTGCCCCTGCATTCTTCGGAATTAAAGAAATAAATGTGCAATTCATCTCTCTAAGAATATGACCTGAAGAGAAAAAATGTTGGCAAGCCTTGATCACATCATTTCCAATAATAGACCAAGCAGTTTGGTAAAATTCAGCTGGAAATCCATCTGGACCTGGGCTTTTGTGCTTTGGTGACCTAAAGACAACACATACAATTTCGTCATCTGTAATTGGGGCATTGAGGATTGAAATAGCTTCCGAATCAAGTTTTCTTGTCGGCTCCACATGAATGTTATTAGGTTTCTCAACTTGATTGAGTAAGGAATAAAAAAATTGCTCTGCGTGTGCTTTAACCTCATCTAAATTCTCAATAAGATTGTCATCTTTGTCTCTGCATTTGCTGATACGGTTAATCGCCCTTCGAGTAGCAATTGAAGCATAGAAAAATTTAGTATTGGAATCCCCTAGTGTAAGCCAATGCTGTCGAGACTTCTGCTTTGCAAAACTTTCCTCCTGTTTTAAGGCTTGCATGAAGTTATTTCTGGCTTCTGTCTCTTTGTAGATAATATTTTCATCATTTGGCTGAAGTTGCAGCTCATGTTGCAATGACATTAGTTCCTTTCTGCACAATTGAACTCTGGTGTTAATATTGCCAAAGGTATTTGTATTCCACTCCTTTAGTGCTGCTTTATAGGCTTTGAGCTTTTGACATAAGATATAAGGGGGGGATCCATGCGCATTAAAATTCCAAGCAGATCTGATAACATCAAGAAATTGAGGATGAGTACTCCACATGTTAAAGAATCTAAACGGTTTCTTGCCTCTTGGTGTCGTTTTTTCTGCATGTATATACATTAAAGAATGGTCAGAAAACAAAGGAGCACCATACTCAAGAAGTGAATCTGGGTAAACAGTTAACCATTCATGATTAATCAAACACCTATCAAGTCGAGCCATTATTTTTCTGTTAGCAGCACCTTGATTACTCTAGGAGAGTCAATTACCCACAGATTTCATATCAAACAATGCTGCAGTGTCAATGTAATCATTAAAACTTTAAAGCTGGCTTTCTGAAAGTTGTCTACCCCCCTCTTTTTCATTTGTGTACCGAACAGTATTAAAGTCTCCAAGAACAATCCAAGGTACATTGAGACAGCCATTTACAATATTAGTCAAGTCAGACCAAAGAGTATTTCTTTTTTGCATACTGTTCGAAGCATATATGCCAGTGAAATTGAATTGACAGCCATTCTTTTTATCCTCTACCTCAAGATGAATGAATTGATCAGTAGCAGAAATAAACCAAGCATTAATAGAGTTAGGATGCCATAATACCCATATTCGACCAAAAGTTTCATTTGAGTCATTGGTAAACAGTTCTGCGTCCGACCATATTAAATTCTTTTAAGCTTGAACGCGCGATTGTTTAATTTTCGTTTCCACTAGAATAACAATATCACATGCGGCAGACTTTATTATTCTGTTGAGCTCCCGACATTTCTCCAGCTTATTAAGTCCGCGAACATTCCAACATATTATCTTCATTAGTAATAAACAAATGAAAAGGTAGTAAGGTATTCATCCTACGTCTTTGGATGGATTGTACCATCCTTTTTCTTATCCTTCGGTTTTGCATTTTCCTCCCTCACAATATGTTAGGACTGTAGCTTGGAGAGTCCTAATTGAGAGGGACATTCATGTAAAAATGTTAGGACTCTAGCTAGGAGAGTCCTAATTGAGAGGGACATTCTGTTAGGACTCTAGCTAGGAGAGTCCTAATTGTGAGGGGCATTCATGTAGGAGATTTTTTCTTAGAGAAGAATTAGGAGTTGTAAGGGAATAGGAGTCTTGAGTAGGAGTCCTATTAGGAGTTGGTTAGAAGTAAGAGTCTTAAATAGGAGTCCTATTAGGAGTTAGGGTTTAGAAGCCCTATGAATAGCCATGTATTCCTTCTCTTTTCTTAAGCAATAGATGAATCTTTTCTGCAGCCCTTGAGCAGCAACTTGGAGGGAGGAACCCCTATAGAGTTCCAAGGAGGTCAATCCCCCAAAGAGATCAACCTCTAGTTTAGAATCTATAAGGGTTCTAACACTTGGTATCAGAGCAGCGTTTTTGGCATCTCGCTGCCCTTCCACAGCCATCCATCAACCCTCTACAACCATCCAAAGCAATTCCCACAATTGCTTAAAAGATCGTCACCGAATTCCGTCATCATCTACACCACCACAGATCATCCTTTGATCTCCCCGTGAATTGCAACAGGTTCTGGTTTCCTACCTTACTGCTGCTGCAATTTAGTTATCCTTATTCGAAAATCCAAAAAAAAAAAAAAAAATCGTTCCTATATTGCTGCATAAACTTTTCGTCACAAAGTTTTCATCTCTATGACGAAATTTTTATGACATCTTTGACACTTCCTAATAGTAGATTTCCCTTTGGTTTCATCGAAAAATTCTCAATATAAACTACTGATCTTTTATGTCCAATCTGCTACACTTGAAAATCTATGCTGTAGAAAATTTCAGCTGCATATCGTTGCCTTAACCCATCTATTTGCAATCTTTTTTGAATGAAATTTCTTATACACTTCATAGATCATCTTGGCTTCCATCTAAGATTGATCTATCAATAAATGCATCTCTAAAAACGATTTTATGTTGCTGCAAATTTTCATCGTAACCCGTTGAAATTTTTTGACGATAATTCTGCAATTGCAACTTACACCAATTTCCTTGCTGTTATACTACCGAAATTTTCTTGATTAAATTAGATATCCTTGCTGTCATATAAACTGTGATTTTGCTATCAATTCCCTCCTCAATTCTCTCAAGTTTTTGGTGGAAATTACGTCGAGAAACCGTTGTTTCTTCGACGACAATTCTACTCTTACAAGACAGCACATACTTGCTGCAACTTCCACGGTTTTCTGTCAAACCTTTGCTACCATCTACCACAGATCCAAAACTTTCAACCATAGCCCTAAAACTCTACTAAACCACACCCTCAAACTGCACCCAAAACTGCCACAAAACAAGCCTAAATCGTAGCCTACATCCACCAATCCACCAACCCTTTTGACCATCACTTCTCTCAACCTATACATGCCTTTAACCTAACAACAAAAGAGAGATCTTAGCATCATAGATTTGGAGGCATATATTATGTCATCAAAAGAGATTTGTAGCAACGACGGTACTTTAGCGAGGACGACACTATAGCGGCGACGAGATCTCCCTAGGGCGATTTGACTCCTGCAGCGTTAGCTTTCTCCCATGGGTGACAATACTATAGCAACGATCTGATCTCCCTTACTGTAGTGGTGATCGGATCTCCTGCAGCGTCGGCTTCTCCCCAAGGGCGACAATACTATACCGGCGACCAGATCTCCCTAGGGCGACGGTACTGTAGCGGCAATCTCATATACTGCGACGGTGGATTTTCCCTATGGAAACAATTCTATAGCGGCGACCAGAAGAGGGATCAAAGATGGCAGCGACGGCCCCTAGGGCTGGCGATAGTGGCGGGAGGGTTGATATGATGGTAAGACTCCCTACCGTTACCCCTCAATTGGCTCCTCCTCCATATCCTCTCCAGAGAGAAACTCCTTCGACGAAACAGCATCGAAGTAGGTCGCGCTCTAGATCGCGGCAGCCTGCCCTCATTTCCAGTGACCCTAGGCCTTGGACTAGCCTCTTCAAGGCTCCGGTTGGAAGTCCGGATCTAAGCTTGGAATTCTTTACTCCAGAAGTTCAAGCTGATAAGAAGATTGATGTATTCAAGACTGCTGATTCAGCAGAGCTTATTGAGACATGGTCTATGGCGATTGTTGGCTATGTGGTAGGTCTCAAAACATCTTATTTTCCACTATCCTCATTTATCAAAACTCGATGGGGAATATCGTCATTTGATCTTCATATACTGGAGAACGGATTCTTTGTCTGCAAACTATACTCTGAAGAAGATTTACAACGGGTCCTCAAAGGATTCTGGACTATTCGCGGCCATCCAATGATTCTACGACGCTGGTCTCCTGATGTTCGTTTGGAGTTAGATAGCCTACAGTCTATTCCACTATGGGTATTCTTTCAAGGTCTTCCTCTACATCTTTGGAGTCGACGTTTTATTACAAAGTTATGCAGCACTCTGGGACAACCACTCTACATCGACAAAGCAACGGCTGCTCAGACGAGATTAGCATTTGCATGAGCATGTGTACTGGTTTCTTCCAAATGAGGTTTTCTATCGTGATCTTGATGGGAACACTCGGAAGGTACATGTCTCATATTCCTGGAAGCCACAACGATGTCAGCATTGCTTATCTTTTGGTCATGCAAATGGAGCTTGTCAGCAAACTCTAAAACAAATCACAAAGGACTATCGACCACGTCAAGCGCCTCTGCAACAAAACAAGTCTTCTCTAATGGCAGTAGCACCGATGGTGGCGAAGAATATTGAGCATTCCGACTCGCAAGGACAGCACCACGGACAGAAGGACAAATACAAAACTATATCTATTCCTATAATGTCGGAGCCTTCCACAACAGAGATTTCCCTTGGTACTAGTGGACAGGAGAAACATAAGTCAGAAACTTCATCTCTTCCAAAATCATTGGATCCGTCCACAATAACTCAACAAACTCAGGCCCAATCAAATCTCGCCAACAAGGATATTCTTCCTCAACAAACTCAGGCCACAATAGTCATCGCCAACAAGGATATTCTGTCTCAACAAATTCATGCCCAAACAAACTTTTCTAGCCAGGCTACTCCAACAAGTACTATCCAGGATATTGTGCTGCAACAATCTTATCGTGCTTCAACAAACCCTGCCAATCAAGACCACATGATTCAAGGTATTTTAAAGTTTAAAAATCTGTAAGCTGTAGATGAAGTGGATAAATATAGGAATAAAGCCATAAAAGGTAAGGATATTGTGAGGGAGGAAAATACAAAACCGAAGGATAATAAAAAGGATAGTACAATCCATCCAAAGTCATAGGATGAATACCTTACCACCTTTTCATTTCTTTATTACTGATGAAGATAACATGTTGGAATGTTCGTGGACTTAATAAGCCGGAGAAATATCGGGAGCTCAACAGAATAATCAAGTCTGCCGCATGTGATATTGTTATCCTAGTAGAAACGAAAATTAAACAATCGCGCATTCAAGCTCAAAAGAATTTAATATGGCCGGACGCAGAACTGTTTACCAATGACTCAAATGAATCTTTTGGTAGAATATGGGTCTTATGGCATCCTAACTCTATTAATGCTTGGTTTATTTCTGCTACTGATCAATTCATTCATCTTAAGGTAGAGGATAAAAAGAATTGCTGTCAATTCAATTTCACTGGTATATATGGTTCAAATAGTATGCAAGAAAGAAATACTCTTTGGCCTGACCTGACTAATATTGCAAATGGCTGTCTCAATGTACCTTGGATTGTTCTTGGAGACTTTAATACTATTCGGTACACAAATGAAAAAGTTTGATATGAAAGCCAGCTTCAAAGTTTTAATGATTACATTGACACTGCAGCTTTGTTTGATATGAAATATGTGGGTAATTGGCTCTCCTGGAGTAATCAAGGTGCTGCTAACAGAAAAATAATGGCTCGACTTGATAGGTGTTTGATTAATCATGAATGGTTAACAGTTTACCCAGATTCACTTCTAGAGTATGGTGATCCTTTGTTTTCTGATCATTCTTTTATGTATATACACGCAGACAAAGCGACACCAAGAGGCAAGAAACCATTTAGATTCTTTAACATGTGGAGTACTCATCCTCAATTTCTTGATGTTATCAGATCTGCCTGGAATGTAAATTTGCATGGATCCCCCCCTTACATCTTATGTCAAAAGCTCAAAGCCTGTAAAACAACACTAAAGGAGTGGAATACAAATACCTTTGGCAATATTACCACCACAGTTCAATTATGCAGGAAGGAACTAATGTCATTGCAACATAAGCTGCAACTTCAGCCAAATGATGAGAATATTATCTACAAAGAGACAGAAGCCAGAAATAACTTCATGCAAGCCTTAAAACAGGAGGAAAGTTTTGCAAAGCAGAAGTCTCGACAGCATTGGCTTACACTAGGGGATTCCAATACTAAATTTTTCTATGCTTCAATTGCTACTCGATGGGCTGTTAACCGTATCAGCAAATGCAGAGACAAAGATGATAATCTTATTGAGAATTTAGATGAGGTTAAAGCACACACAGAGCAATTTCTTTATTCCTTACTCAATCAAGCTGGGAAAACTAATAACATTCATGTGGAGCCGACTAGAAAACTTGATTCGGAAGCTATTTCAATCCTCAATGCCCCAATTACAGACGACGAAATAGTATGTGTTGTCTTTAAGTCACCAAAGCACAAAAGCCCAGGTCCAGATGGATTTCCAACTGAATTTTACCAAACTGCTTGGTCTATTATTGGAAATGATGTGATCAAGGCTTGCCAACATTTTTTCTCTTCAGGTCATATTCTTAGAGAGATGAATTGCACTTTTATTTCTTTAATTCCGAAGAATGCAGGGGCTGATTCACTAGAGAACTATCGACCCATATCATTATGCAACTTTAATTACAAGATCATCTCCAAAGTATTGGCAAATAGAATGCAAAAGGTAATACACAAGATCATTAGCCCAAATCAAGCTGCTTTCATCAGAGGGAGAAGTATACATCATAACATTTTGCTTGCTAATGACTTGGTCAAAGATTTGCATTCAAAAGCAAGAGGGACAAAAATATGTTTTAAAGCTGATTTACGGAAAGCCTTTGATTCAGTCAATAGGAAATTTATCTATAAGATGCTCCTCGATATGAACTTCCCACAGCAATGGGTTAATTGGATTCAATCTTTCCTGGAAACTCCAAAGTTTTCGATACTCTTTAATGGCTCATCTATTGGTTTTTTTGGGAGCACGAATGGCATCCGACAAGGTGATCCACTCTCTCCGTATCTCTGTACTATTGCGATGGAAGGACTTAGCTGTATGTTGGAACATGCAGTCTTAAATGGCAGCATTAAGGTACCCAATGCTGGCTCTATTCATATATCATATATAACATTTGTAGATGATTTACTTATCTTTCTCCAAAATGATCCAACTTCAGTAAAGAACCTGGCTACTATTATGAATGACTTTGGTATGGTTTCTGGACTTCAGTTAAATCATGCTAAAAGTAAAGTATATATGAGCCCTTACGTTGAGGATAAGGTCTTTATTGCACAATCTTTGGGGGTTAATGAGGGAAGCTTGCCAGTTCCTTATTTGGGTCTCCCGCTCATATCCACATGCATTCACAAAACCCACTGTCAGCCTATCCTGCAAAAAATAAAGAATAGAATATCTTCTTGAAAAAATAGGCTTCTATCAAAAGCAGGACGACTCGAACTCATCCGTTCTGTATTGCACTCCTACTCTATATATTGGTGTAATGCATTTCTTCTGCTTGCTGGACTTCTCCAAGATATTGAACGGTTATTAATGAACTTCTTCTGGAATGGCACAAATGACAAGGCAATGCATATGGTAAATTGGGATAGCATTTGCAAACCGAAAGATGAAAGGGGGCTAAGCTTGAGAAATACTAGAGATTTGAATCAAGAATGCCTGGTACAACAACTATGGGATCTTTTGCAAAACAAATGTTCCTTATGGTCACAATGGGTTTCTGCTAGGTATCTTTCAAAGGAATCAATCTGGGAAATTTCAACAAGAACATACCACTCTGCAGCTTGGAAAGGAATTTTAAAGGCAAGGAATTGGCTAATGAAACACATTTCTTATACAATCTCTTCTGGAACTAGTACTAATATGTGGTACGATCCTTGGGTGAATGGGAAGAGTATATTTCAATTATATGGCGACAAAATACGAAAAGATCTTGGGGCTCCCAAAGATTGGAAGGTTTCCGAGTTCATTGCTAACGGTACCTGGTGTCTCCCTAATCCTATTTCTCCCGAAATGTTACCACTTTGGCCGACTATCATAGCTATTCCAATCAAGAACAACTCTTCAGATATACTTATTTGGCCTCATGACAATGGCAAATTTAGTGCCACATCCGCATGGAATCAAATTAGGCAAAGAAATAACAAGTGGGTCCCAAGCAGTTTGGCAATATTACACTCCTTATGTACATGGCAGGCCCTTCTCAATAAACTATCTACAATTGACAATATGAAAAGAAGAGGTATCTATCATGTTAACCGATGTTCCCTTTGTTTGCAACAAGAAGAAACTGTTGACCACCTCTATTTTGCTTGTGATTATACAAAATGGATATGGAAGGAGATTCTCCAGCGATTTGAACTCAATAGACTGCCGCAACCAAACTTGCACCAAGAACTAGGCGACCTCATGCAATGTTTCTCAAGAAAAGAGCCTCTTACACAACTCGCAAAGGTTACTTTCAGATGCGCTATTTGGTGGATGTGGAAGGAGAGATGTAATAGAATCTTTGAAGGTCAACACACAAACAATCCTCAGCTATTGAAAGAGATTATTAGAGACTCAAGATCCTGTATGGAGCATGATCTCAAAACCGAGCACTTCACCCGAAGAGAAAAAGATATTTTTATCAAATTTAATTTTGCTATTAGCTAAAGATCTTGGGAATGATGCCAAATATTGTACCCACAGGTAGTTATAGTCTACAGCATGTGTAGTCATAACTATCGCATTCGCACTCTATGAGTTACTTGGCATTGTCTATGACTTGTATAGATAAAGCTATTTGTAGAAACTTTACACATAATCAATTTACTTTTACTTACCAAAAAAAAAAAGAGAAAACTTCTGTAAGAGTTGTCTCCTAAGCCCGTCAAAAGGAGTGAATCTGTAAGAGGGTGGTTGGCCTTCGCCTATTGAAGGAAGGCCTCTAGTTGACGTCGGTGACCTCGTCGGTGGAGGAAGCCAAAAGTGGAGTAGGTTAAGATTGACCGAACCACTCTAAATCTCTGTTTGCATTTCCTTTGAGTATTTTACCTTCATTGTAAACTTCTCAATAGCTTACTGCCCTCTGCGATTTTACGAATGAGTTTCAAGGTTTAGACGTAATGTTAGGACTCTAGCTAGGAGAGTCCTAATTGAGAGGGACATTCATGTAAAACTGTTAGGACTTTAGCTAGGAGTGTCCTAATTGAGAGGGACATTCTGTTAGGACTCTAGCTAGGAGAGTCCTAATTGAGAGGGACATTTTGTTATGACTCTAGTTAGGAGAGTCCTAATTGAGAGGGACATTCATGTAGGAGGTTTTTTCTTAGAGAAGAATTAGGAGTTGTAAGGGAATATGAGTCTTTAGTAGGAGTCATATTAGGAGTTGGTTAGAAGTAAGAGTCTTAAGTAGGAGTCCTATTAGGAGTTAGGGTTTAGAAGCCCTATAAATAGCCATGTATTCCTCCTCTGTTCTCAAGCAATAGATGAATCTTTTCTGCAGCCTTTGAGCAGCAACTTGGAGGGAGGAACCCCTATAGAGTTCCAAGGAGGCCGATCCCCTAAAGAGATCAACCCCAAGTTTAGAATCTGCAAGGGTTCTAACACTTGGTATCAAAGCAGCGTTCTTGGCATCTCGCTGCCCTTCTACAGCCATCCATCAACCCTCCACAACCGTCCAAAGCAATTCCCACAATTGCTTAAAAGATCATCGCCAAATTCCGCCATCATCTCCACCACCACGGATCATCCCTTGATCTCCCCGTGAATTGCAACAGGTTCTGGTTTCCTACCTTACTGCTGCTGCAATTTAGTTATCCTTATTCGAAAATCCAAAAAAAAAAAAAAATTGTTCCTATATTGCTGCATAAACTTTTCGTCACAAAGTTTTCATCTCTACGACGAAAGATACATTGTAGAATTCCAACCGCATAGCACCATCTGTTTGATCTTGCTACTATGCTTTTTCTATCCAAATTTCTACGAAATTTTTATGACATCTTTGACACTTCTTAATAGTGGATTTCCCTTTGGTTTCATCAAAAAATTCTCAATATAAACTACTGATCTTTTATGTCCAATCTGCTGCACTTGAATTGCAGAATTCAAGCCGCATAGCACCATCTGTTTGATCTTGCTACTGTGCTTTTTCTATCCAAATTTCTATGAAATTTTTATGACATCTTTGACACTTCCTAACAGTAGATTTCCCTTTAGTTTCATCGAAAAATTCTCAATATAAGCTACTGATCTTTTATGTCCAATCTGCTGTACTTAAAAATCTATGCTGCAGAAAATTTCAGCTGCATATCGTTGCCTTAACCCATCTATTTGCAATCTTTTTTAATGAAATTTCTTATACACTTCATAGATCATATTGGCTTCCATCTAAGATTGATCTATTAAGAAATTCATCTCTAAAAATGATTTTATGTTGCTGCAAATTTTCATCGTAACCCGCTGAAATTTTTCGACGATAATTCTGCTATCGCAACTTGCACCAATTTCCTTGCTGTTATACTGCCGAAATTTTCTTGATTAAATGTTCCTGATTGGAATAGCTATAATAGTCGGCTAAAGTGATAACATTTCGGGAGGATTGGTAGATCGATTTACTTTTACTTACCAAAAAAAAAAAAAAAGAAGTGATGGTCGAAAGGATTGGTAGATCGATGGATGTAGGCTACGATTTTGGCTTATTTTGTGACTGTTTTGGGTGCAGTTTGAGGGTGTAGTTTAGTGGAGTTTTAGGAATATGGAAGGAGAGATGTAACAGAATATTTGAATGCCAACATACAAACAATGCTCAGCTATTGAAAGAGATTATTAGAGACTCAAGATCCTGTATTGAGCAAGATCTCAAAACGGTGCACTTTACCCAAAGAGAAAAAGATATTTTTATCAAATTCAATTTTGCTATTAGCTAAAGATCTTGGGAATGATGCCAAATTATGTACCCACAGGTAGTTTTGATATATCTGGATAAATATTTTCTTTGATGATTGTAATTAGGAGTTATAGTCTACAGCATGTGTAGTCATAACTATGAGTTACTTACTTGGCTTTGTCTATGACTTGTATAGATAAAGCTATTTGTAGAAACTTTACACATAATCAATTTACTTTTACTTACAAAAAAAAAAAAAGTTTACAATTAAGGTAAATAGCAAAACAAAAATGCAAACCGTTCCATAGTGGTTTGGTCGTCGTGACCTATATCCACTCCACCGATTCCTCTTCCGTCAAGGCCACCAGGATCCACTATTGATCTTCCTTTAATAGACGAAGATCAACCTCCTTCTTACACCCCTCTTCTCCTTTTCACAGGTTTAGGAGATAACCTTTTACAAGCACACACTCCTCTCTAAACAGAATTCTAAGTTTAAGCTAGAGGAGGGAATCTCTTGAGTAATTTCTATGGCGTTTTCTCACTTTTAAGTTCTATGTACTTGTATGTATTAACCAGGGATGAGAGGGGTATTTATAGGCCTCAACTGGATTCAAACTTGGAGCCTAAAAATATCACATCCCAAGTTTCTCGTATCTTGACGGTACCACCGCCTATGGTGGGCAATACCACCACCTATGCTAGTTGGTACCACTGCTTGCAACACTGACACTGGACGGTACCATCGCCTAGTCTGGCAGTATAACTGCCTAGTCTAGAGGTACTCCCACTTAGGAGACTGTGTTTGGGTGGTACCACCGCCCAAACTAGCGATACCACCACCTGATAGCCTCGGAGACCAGGTTTTTTTAGTTTTCCAACACACAAGCGGTTCCACTGCCTATTCTGGTGGTGCCACCGTCTGACCCAACTTTTGGGTCACTGAATGGGCCTCCCAATGAGCCCAAATCAATCCCAGTTAAGGCCCAATTGGTCCCTAATTGAGTTAGCATAATTACATCAAAAGCTAACTCAATTAGCCTCCTAAACTGCTTCGATCTTAGACATATGATTACAAAGTATGTATCCTTTGTCCGGCATGTCATTGGTTCATCCAGCACTCGTTTGATCCTTTAGTGCATCATCCTCTTGTTGAATCTCGGATTTTGATGATGAAGTCAATTGTCATTTGTTATCTAATCTATATGTTGAGATAAGTGTGCAGGATTAACTACGATAAAAGTAAGATATGCAGTAGGAGTTGCGCTGGAGTCAAGACAATGATCACGTTGGGAGTTCGAGAGTTCGACGGAAGTTCGGACAGTCGTCGGAGGTTCTACGGGAACAAATCCGAGAAGTCCATGAGCTTGCCAAAGAAGCTCGTCGGAACTCGCCAAGTGGATTGTCGCAAGTCCAGGAGTTTGCCGAGAAGTCCATAGGAGCATCACCGAGGGTTCATCGGATGATTGACGGAAATTCGCCGGAAGAAGCGATTGATGCACCGGAGCAAGTTGTAGTAAAGGTCTTAGGAAATATCGTAGTTAGCACAATGATTAAGTTGGAAATGGGAGGTTGTTAGGACTCTAGCTTGGAGAGTCCTAATTGAGAGGGACATTCATGTAAAATGTTAGGACTCTAGCTAGGAGAGTCCTAATTGAGAGGGACATTCTGTTAGGACTCTAGCTAGGAGAGTCCTAATTGTGAGGGGCATTCATGTAGGAGGTTTTTTCTTAGAGAAGAATTAGGAGTTGTAAGGGAATAGGAGTCTTGAGTAGGAGTCCTATTAGGAGTTGGTTAGAAGTAAGAGTCTTAAGTAGGAGTCATATTAGGAGTTAGGGTTTAGAAGCCCTATAAATAGCCATGTATTCCTTTTCTTTTCTTAAGCAATAGATGAATCTTTTCTGCAGCCTTTGAGCAGCAACTTGGAGGGAGGAACCCCTATAGAGTTCCAAGGAGGCCGATCCCCTAAAGAGATCAACCCCAAGTTTAGAATCTGCAAGGGTTCTAACACCTGGTATCAGAGCAGCGTTCTTGGCATCTTGCTACCCTTCCACAACCATCCATCAACCCTCCACAACCGTCCAAAGCAATTCCCACAATTGCTTAAAAGATCATCGCCGAATTCCGCCATCATCTCCACCACCACGGATCATTCTTTGATCTCCCCGTGAATTGCAACAGGTTCTGGTTTTCTACCTTACTGCTGCTGAAATTTAGTTATATTTATTTGGAAATCCCAAAAAAATTATTCCTATATTGCTGCATAAACTTTTCGTCATAAAGTTTTCATCTCTACGACGAAAGATACATTGCAGAATTCCAACCGTATAGCACTGTCTGTTTGATCTTGCTACTATGTTTTTTCTATCCAAATCTCCACGAAATTTTATGACATCTTTGACACTTCCTAACAGCAGATTTTCCTTTGGTTTTGTCAAAAAATTCTCAAATTAACCATTGATATTTTACATCTAATCTGCTATACTTGAAAATCTGCACCGTAAAATTTCAGCCGCATTGCACTGATTGTTTGATCTTGATACTACGTAGTTTCTATCCAAATCTCTATAAAATATTTATGATAGCTTTGACACTTCCTAATAGTGGATTTCCCTTTAGTTTCATAAAAAATTTCTCAATATAAACTTCTGATCTTTTACGTCAAATCTGCTATACTTAAAAATCTATGCTGCAGAAAATTTCAGCCGCATATTGTTGCCTTAACCCATCTATTTGCAATCTTTTTTGAATGAAATTTCTTATACACTTTATAGATCATCTTGGCTTCCATCTAAGATTGATCTACTGAGGAATTCATCTCTAAAACTGATTTTTGTGTTGCTATAAATTTTCATCCTAAACTGCTGAAATTTTTCGACGAGAACTCTGCTATCGTAACTTGCATCAATTTCCTTACTATTATACTGCCGAAATTTTCTTGATTAAATTAGTCATCCTTGCTGTCATATAAACTGTGATTTTGCTATCAATTCCCTCCTCAATTCTCTCAAGTTTTTGGTGGAAATTACGTCGAGAAACCGCTGTTTCTTCGACGACAATTCTGCTCTTACAAGACAGCACATACTTGCTGCAACTTCCACTGATTTCTTTCAAACCTTTGCTGCCATCTACCACAGATCCAAAACTTTCATCCACAGCCCTAAAACTCTACCAAACCACACCCTCAAACTGCACTCAAAACAGCCACAAAACAAGCCTAAATCGTAGCCTACATCCACCGATCCACCAACCCTTTCGACCATCACTTCTCTCAACCTATACATGCTTTTAACCTGACAACAAAAGAGAGATCTTAACATCATAGATTTGGAGGCATATATTATGGCATCTAAGGAGGCAATCGATGCTAAATTCGAAGCCTTGGAGGCGCGAATGGAGGATAAGATTCGGACGCTCTTTACCGAACTCAGATTGGGCCGACTACTAAGCCCAAAAAAATCATATCACGGAGAGAGCTTTGCCCAATCGCACCAGGCCCAAAGAGATGAGTTCCAAGGGAGGGGAGGCTCTATGATCAATCCCAACTATCCACGCATAAGGGTGGACTTCCCTAGATGGGAAGAAGGAGACCCGATTAGTTGGATCTTGCACGCGGAGCGATATTTTCGGTACCACAAAACCGCGGATGCATCTATGGTGAAAATTGCAGCTATACATCTTGAAGGGGATGCTATACAGTGGTTTGACTAGTTTGAACATACTTATGGTGTCCTTTCATGGTGACAATTCAAAGAAGGACTTCTGATTCGCTTCAGACCAACCGATTACGAGAATATTGACGAACAACTAGTAAAGATCCAACAAACCTCCACCATTCAGGAGTACCAAACCAGGTTTGAAAGGTTATCTAATCAAACTCATGATTGGTCACAAAAACAGCTATTATGAACCTTTATTGAGGGCTTGAAGCCGGAGATCCGAGGAGAAGTTAAAGCGCGACAACCGTATACGCTTATGGCAGCCATCTCTTTCGCACGACATCAATAGGAGCAATTGAACCATGAAGCTCGGAGGACTAGGGTCTCTCCTCAACCAGTAATATTGAAGCCCTTAGCCCCCCCTACTGTCGACCAAGTCCCTACACTAAAGAGGTTAACAAGAGAAGAGCTTCGGGAGCGATATGCGAAGGGGTTATGTTGGCATTGTGACGAGCCGTGGAGCCGTGAGCATCGCTGTAGTAAAGGGGGACTTCTTATGATTGAACCGATAGAAGAAGAGGTCATTGAACATCCAAAAGAGAGCCTTGAACATGAAGAAGAAGATATAGATAAATTTCCTATTAACTGAATCAAAGGCTTTCCGTAAATCAGCTTTAAAACAAATTTTTGTCCCTCTTGCTTTTGAATGAAAATCTTTGACCAAGTAATTAGCAAGCAAAATGTTATGATGTATACTTCTCCCTTTGATGAAAGCAGCTTGATTTAGCTAATAATCTTGTGTATTACCTTTTGCATTCTATTTACCAATACTTTGGAGATGATCTTGTAAACAAAGTTGCATAATGATATGGGTCGATAGTTCTCTAGTGAATCAGCCCTTGCATTCTTCGGAATTAAAGAAATAAAAGTGCAATTCATCTCTCTAAGAATATGACCTGAAGAGAAGAAATGTTGGCAAGCCTTGATCACATCATTTCCAATAATAGACCAAGCAGTTTGGTAAAATTCAGCTGGAAATCCATCTGGACCTGGGCTTTTGTGCTTTGGTGACTTAAAGACAACACATACAATTTCGTCATCTGTAATTGGGGCATTGAGGATTGAAATAGCTTCCGAATCAAGTTTTCTAGTCGGCTCCACATGAATGTTATTAGGTTTCCCAGCTTGATTGAGTAAGGAATAAAAAAATTGCTCTATGTGTGCTTTAACCTCATCTAAATTCTCAATAAGATTATCATCTTTGTCTCTGCATTTGCTGATACGGTTAACAGCCCTTCGAGTAGCAATTGAAGCATAGAAAAATTTAGTATTGGAATCCCCTAGTGTAAGCCAATTCTGTCGAGACTTCTGCTTTGCAAAACTTTCCTCCTGTTTTAAGGCTTGCATGAAGTTATTTCTGGCTTCTTTCTCTTTGTAGATAATATTTTCATCATTTGGCTGAAGTTGCTGCTCATGTTGCAATGACATTAGTTCATTTCTGCAAAATTGAACTCTGGTGTTAATATTGCCAAAGGTATTTGTATTCCACTCCTTTAGTGCTGCTTTACAGGCTTTGAGCTTTTGACATAAGATGTAAGGGGGGGATCCATGCACATTAACATTCCAAGCAGATCTGATAATATCAAGAAATTGAGGATGAGTACTCCACATGTTAAAGAATCTAAACGGTTTCTTGCCTCTTGGTGTCGATTTTTCTGCGTGTATAGACATTAAAGAATGGTCAGAAAACAAAGGAGCACCATACTCAAGAAGTGAATCTGGGTAAACTGTTAACCATTCATGATTAATCAAACACCTATCAAGTTGAGCCATTATTTTCCTGTTAGCAGCACCTTGATTACTTCAGGAGAGCTAATTACCCACAGATTTCATATCAAACAATGCTGCAGTGTCAATGTAATCATTAAAACTTTGAAGCTGGCTTTCTGAAAGTTGTCTACCCCCCTCTTTTTCATTTGTTTACCGAACAGTATTAAAGTCTCCAAGAACAATCCAAGGTACATTGAGACAGCCATTTACAATATTAGTCAGGTCAGACCAAAGAGTATTTCTTTCTTGCATACTGTTTGAAGCATATATACCAGTGAGATTGAATTGACAGCCATTCTTTATATCCTCTACCTTAAGATGAATGAATTGATCAGTAGCAGAAATAAACCAAGCATTAATAGAGTTAGGATGCCATAAGACCCATATTCTACCAAAAGTTTCATTTGAGTCATTGGTAAACAATTCTGCGTCCGGCCATATTAAATTCTTTTGAGCTTGAACGCGCGATTGTTTAATTTTCGTTTCCACTAGAATAACAATATCACATGCGGCAGACTTGATTATTCTGTTGAGCTCCCGACATTTCTCCGGCTTATTAAGTCCGCGAACATTCCAGCATGTTATCAAAAGCAGGACGACTCGAACTCATCCGTTCGGTATTGCACTCCTACTCTATATATTGGTGTAATGCATTTCTTCTGCCTGCTGGACTTCTCCATGATATTGAACGGTTATTAATGAACTTCTTCTGGAATGGCACAAATGATAAGGCAATGCATATGGTAAATTGTGATAGCATTTGCAAACCGAAAGATGAAGGGGGGCTAAACTTGAGAAATACTAGAGATTAGAATCAAGCTTGTCTGGTACAGCAATTGTGGGATCTTTTGCAAAACAAATGTTCCTTATGGTCACATTGGGTTTCTGCTAGGTATCTTTCAAAGGAATCAATATGGGAAATTTCAACAAGAACATACCACTCTGCAACTTGGAAAGGAATTTTAAAGGCAAGGAATTGGCTAATCAAACACATTTCCTATGCAATCTCTTCTAGTACTAGTACAAATATGTGGTTTGATCCTTTGGTAAATGGGAAGAGTATATTTCAATTATATGGTGACAGAATACGAAAAGATCTTGGGGCTCCCAAAGATTGGAAGGTTTCTGAGTTCATTGCTAACGGTGCTTGGTGTCTCCCTAATCCTATTTCTCCCAAAATGTTATCACTTTGTCCGACTATTATAGCTATTCCAATCAGGAACAACTCTTCACATATACTTATTTGTCCTCATGACAATGGCAAATTTAGTGTCAAATCCGCATGGAATCAAATTAGGCAAAGAAATAACAAGTGGGTCCCAAGCAGTTGGACATGGGATCGACCGGGATCACAAAGACATTCCTTATGTACATGGCAGGCTCTTCTCAATAAACTACCGACAATAGATAATATGAAAAGAAGAGGTATCTATCATGTTAACCGATGCTCACTTTGTATGCAACAAGAAGAAACTGTTGACCACCTCTATTTTGCTTGTGATTATACAAAATGGATATGGAAGGAGATTTTCCAGCGATTTGAACTCAATAGACTGCCGCAACCAAACTTGCACCAAGAACTAAGTGATCTCATGCAATGTTTCTCAAGAAAAGGGCCTCTAACACAACTGGCAAAGGTTACTTTCAGATGCGTTATTTGGTGGATGTGGAAGGAGAGATGTAACAGAATATTTGAATGCCAACACACAAACAATGCTCAGTTATTGAAAGAGATTATTAGAGACTCAAGATCTTGTATGGAGCAAGATCTCAAAACGGAGCACTTTACTCAAAGAGAAAAAGATATTTTTATCAAATTTAATTTTGCTATTAGCTAAAGATCTTGGGAATGATGCCAAATTATGTACCCACAGGTAGTTTTGATATATCTGGATAAACATTTTCTATATTGATTATAATTAGGAGTTATTGTCTACAGCATGTGTAGTCATAACTATCGCATTCGCACTCTATGAGTTACTTGGCTTTGTCTATGACTTGTATAGATAAAGCTATTTGTAGAAACTTTACACATAATCAATTTACTTTTACTTACCAAAAAAAAAATGAAAAGGTAGTAAGGAATACATCCTACGACTTTGGATGGATTGTACCATCCTTTTTCTTATCCTTTGGTTTTGTATTTTCCTCCCGCACAATATCCTTACCTTTTATGGCTTTATTCCTATATTTATCCACTTCATCTACAGCTTGCAGATTTTTAAACTTTAAAGTACCTTGAATCATGTGGTCTTGATTGGTAGGGTTTGTTGAAGCTCGATAAGATTGTTGCAGCACAATATCCTGGATAGTATTTATTAGAGCAGCCTGGCTAGAGAGGTTTGTTGGGGCATGAGTTTGTTGAGACAAAATATCCTTGTTGGCGATGTTTGTTGAGGCCTGAGTTTGTTGAGGAAGAATATCCTTGCTGACGAGATTTGCTTGGACCTGAGTTCGTTGAGTGATTGTAGATGGATCCGATGCTATTGGAAGAGATGAAGTTCTTGACTTATGCTTCTCCTGTCCACTAGTATTTGATTCAGTTAATAGGAAGTTTATCTATAAGATGCTCCTCGATATGAACTACCCACAGCAATGGGTTAATTGGATTCAATCTTGCCTGGAAACTCCAAAGTTCTCGATACTTTTTTATGGCTCACCTATTGGTTTTTTTGGGAGCACGAATGGCATCCGACAAGGTGATCCACTCTCTCCGTATCTTTTTACTATTGCGATGGAATTACTTAGCAGTATGTTGGAAGACGCAGTCTTAAATGGCAGCATTAAGGTACCCATTGCTGGCTCTGTTCATATATCACATATAACATTTGCAGATGACTTACTTATCTTTCTCCAAAATGAACCAACTTCAGTAAAAAACCTGGCTACTATTATGAATGACGTTGGTATGGTTTCTGGACTTCAGTTAAATCATGCGAAAAGTAAAGTATATATGAGCCCTTACGTTGAGGATAAGGTCTTTATTGCACAAACTTTGGGTGTTAGTGAGGAAAGCTTGCCAGTTCCTTATTTGGGTCTCCCGCTCATATCCACAGGCATTCACAAAACTCACTGTCAGCCAATCTTGCAAAAAATAAAGAATATAATTTCTTCTTGGAAAAATAGGTTTTTATCAAAAGTAGGACGACTCGAACTCATCCGTTCGGTATTGCACTCCTACTCTATATATTGGTGTAATGCATTTTTTCTGCCTGCTGGACTTCTCCAAGATATTGAACGGTTATTAATGAACTTCTTTTGGAATGACACAAATGATAAGGCAATGCATATGGTAAATTGGGATAGCATTTGCAAACCGAAAGATGAAGGGGGGCTGAACTTGAGAAATACTAGAGATTGGAATCAAGCATGTCTGGTACAGCAATTATGGGATCTTTTGCAAAACAAATGTTCCTTATGGTCACATTGGGTTTCTGCTAGGTATCTTTCAAAGGAATCAATCTGGGAAATTTCAACAAGAACATACCACTCTGCAGTTTGGAAAGGAATTTTAAAGGCAAGGAATTGGCTAATCAAACACATTTCCTATGCAATCTCTTCTGGAACTAGTACTAATATGTGGTACGATCCTTGGGTGAATGGGAAGAGTATATTTCAATTATATGGTGACAGAATACGAAAAGATCTTGGGGCTCCCGAAGATTGGAAGGTTTCTGAGTTCATTGCTAACGGTACCTGGTGTCTCCCTAATCCCATTTCTCCCGAAATGTTATCACTTTGGTCGACTATTATAGCTATTCTAATCAAGAACAACTCTTCAGATATACTTATTTGGCCTCATGACAATGGCAAATTTAGTGCCACATCCGCATGGAATCAAATTAGGCAAAGAAATAACAAGTGGGTCCCAAGCAGTTGGACATGGGATCGACAGGGATCACAAAGACATTCCTTATGTACATGGCAGGCCCTTCTAAATAAATTACCTACAATAGACAATATGAAAAGAAGAGGTATCTATCATATTAACCGATGCTCCCTTTGTATGCAACAAGAAGAAACTGTTGATCACCTCTATTTTGCTTGTGATTATACAAAATGGATATGGAAGGAGATTCTCCAGCGATTTGAACTCAATAGACTACCGCAACCAAACTTGCACCAAGAACTATGCGACCTCATGCAATGTTTCTCAAGAAAGGGGCCTCTCACACAATTGGCAAAGGTTACTTTCAGATGCGCTATTTGGTGGATGTGGAAGGAGAGATGTAACAGAATATTTGAATGCCAACATACAAATAATGCTCAGCTATTGAAAGAGATTATTAGAGACTCAAGATCCTGTATGGAGCAAAATCTCAAAACGGTGCACTTTACCCAAAGAGAAAAAGATATTTTTATCAAATTCAATTTTGCTATTAGCTAAAGATCTTGGGAATGATGCCAAATTATATACTCACAGGTAGTTTTGATATATCTGGATAAACATTTTCTTTGATGATTGTAATTAGGAGTTATAGTCTACAGCATGTGTAGTCATAACTATGAGTTACTTACTTGGCTTTGTCTATGACTTGTATAGATAAAGCTATTTGTAGAAACTTTACACATAATCAATTTACTTTTACTTACCAAAAAAAAAAACTTTCATACTTATCTTGATTTGGCATATAATGACTAAGGCATGCTTAGATAAAAAAGAATCACTTAAAAAATACTTTTCCCATCTGATCGAGAATAATGATTTCATGATATTTTGTGAATCTTGAAATTGATTATGAATTTCAAGTTAACGATTTTATTTGAATGAGTTTTATCTAAACCATAACTTGATCTTGCAAAATTGGAATCACAAATAATATCTTTTGGTATTCATGAATTGATACTCATAATATGAAAGTATTGGTATTCACGACTTGAATTTGATTGAAACATTGCATGCTTAAATTAATCATTCTCCTATGTTTCAAAAATTCTTTAAATGCCTTATGTGATGACTGAAAATTAATTTATTTTATGATAAATCTATGTATACCATTTTGAATCTCTTGAAAGTAATGTTGAGATTTTGATGAATTTGACGATTTGAATTTGAATGAGTTTGTATTTGAATTATGATGTTGACTTCTTGGATTTACTACTTGAGATTTTTTTTAATCACAATCTCTTTTTTGTACACCTACAATTTTTATTATTTATAGAAAGAAAAGATTTGATAAAATGAATCATTGTTGACTTAATGTTCGGTATCATGAATACTTTATTATCATACATAAAAATAGTGATAAATATTTTGAAAATAAATGTTTGTATCATGTTAGATGATTTTACATTTTGTGCATGATGAGTTATAGTGATGATTGAAATAATGATTGAAATGATATGAATGATGATTTGGAATCATGCATATAATGACGAGTTTATATGTTTTGAAAATATATATGATGATTTGGTATTATGTATGTAATACTTTAACGTATGATAATGATGCACGCAATGATGAAATATTCATGATAAAATTATTATTTTAATATTCATGACTTGAATCTTTCTTTCCTTTTGCCAATGACAAAGGGGGAGAAAGAGTTGCTAATGTGCTATCTTGAATTGATGGAAAGGGTCATCTCAAAAAGAAATTAGCTAGCTTGCACAAGTCAAGAAAATGCAAAAACTTGCCTACTTTCTTGCACATCTAAAGAGAAGATGCAAATGTAACACTTGCCAAATTGCTTACTTGCCTCATGTAAAACATTGTCCCTTGCTAGGTTGGCATTTTACTAAGGAAGCAAAAATGACACTTCTCAAAAGAGAAGAAAGAGCTTGCTTTCTTGAACATCTTTAATTTCCTAGCTAGCATAATGTACAATTTACTATCTTGAACATTACAAAGAAATGCTATCATGCACATCGCAAAGAAAAGCAAATATGCTAACTTGTAAATCTTTAAATTTGCTAGCTTGGATGTAGTAAAACTTGCAAGCTTGCACTTCTCAAAAAGAGAAGAAAGATCTTGCCTATCGAAAGAAGCAAAAAGTGCAAAACTTAGAAAACTTGCAACAAAATTGCTCTTGCCATGCTTTGTATCAAAAATAGGTTGATATCCTTAAAAGCATCACATTAAATTTTTTAGTGTATCGCAATGTATCACATGTATTGCAAATTGAAATTTTTTAGACTATTATCATATCATGTTTAACAATTGATAAGGATATTGTGAGGGAGGAGAATGCAAAACCGAAGGATAAGAAAAATGATGGTACAATCCATCCAAAGTCGTATGATGAATACCTTACTACCTTTTCATTTGTTTATTACTAATGAAGATAACATGCTGGAATGTTCGCGGACTTAATAAGCCGGAGAAATGTCGAGAGCTCAACAGAATAATAAAGTCTGCCGCATGTGATATTGTTATTCTAGTGGAAACGAAAATTAAACAATCGCGCGTTCAAGCTCAAAAGAATTTAATATGGCCGGACGCAGAACTGTTTACCAATGACTCAAATGAAACTTTTGGTCGAATATGGGTATTATGGCATCCTAACTCTATTAATGCTTGGTTTATTTCTGCTACTAATCAAGTCATTCATCTTAAGGTAGAGGATAAAAAGAATGGTTGTCAATTCAATTTCACTGGCATATATGCTTCGAACAGTATGCAAGAAAGAAATATTCTTTGGTCTGACTTGACTAATATTATAAATGGCTGGCTCAATGTACCTTGGATTGTTCTTCGAGACTTTAATACTGTTCGGTACACAAATGAAAAAGAGGGGGGTAGACAACTTTCAGAAAGCCAACTTCAAAGTTTTAATGATTACATTGACACTGGAGCATTGTTTGATATGAAATATGTGGGTAATTGGCTCTCCTGGAGTAATCAAGGTGCTGCTAACAGAAAAATAATGGCTCGACTTGATAGGTGTTTGATTAATCATGAATGGTTAACAGTTTACCCAGATTCACTTCTTGAGTATGGTGCTCCTTTGTTTTCTGACCATTCTTTAATGTATATACATGCAGAAAAAACGACACCAAGAGGCAAGAAACCGTTTAGATTCTTTAACATGTGGAGTACTCATCCTCAATTTCTTGATGTTATCATATCTGCTTGGAATTTTAATGCGCATGGATCCCCCCCGTTACATCTTATGTCAAAAGCTCAAAGCCTGTAAAGCAGCACTAAAGGAGTGGAATACAAATACCTATGGCAATATTAACACCAGAGTTCAATTTTGCAGAAAGGAACTAATGTCATTGCAACATGACCTGCAACTTCAGCCAAATGATTAAAATATTATCTACAAAGAGACAGAAGCCAGAAATAACTTCATGCAAGCCTTAAAACAGGAGGAAAGTTTTGCAAAGCAGAAGTCTCAACAGCATTGGCTTACACTAGGGGATTCCAATACTAAATTTTTCTATGATTCAATTGCTACTCGAAGGGCGATTAACCGTATCAGCAAATGCAGAGACAAAGATGACAATCTTATTGAGAATTTAGATGAGGTTAAAGCACACACAGAGCAATTTTTTTATTCCTTACTCAATCAAGCTGGGAAACCTAATAACATTCATGTGGAGCCGACTAAAAAACTTGATTCGGAAGCTATTTCAATCCTCAATGCCCCAATTACAGATGACGAAATTGTATGTGTTGTCTTTAAGTCACCAAAGCACAAAAGCCCAGGTCCAGATGGATTTCCAACTGAATTTTACCAAACTGCTTGGTCTATTATTGGAAATGATATGATCAAGGCTTGCCAACATTTTTCTCTTCAGGTCATATTCTTAGAGAGATGAATTGCACATTTATTTCTTTAATTCCGAAGAATGCAGGGGCAGATTCACTAGAGAACTATCGACCCTTATCATTATGCAACTTCAATTACAAGATCATCTCCATAGTATTGGCAAATAGAATGCAAAAGGTAATACACAAGATCATTAGCCCAAATCAAGCTGCTTTCATCAAAGGGAGAAGTATACATCAGAACATTTTGCTTGCTAATGACTTGGTCAAAGATTTGCATTCAAAAGCAAGAGGAACAAAAATCTGTTTTAAAGCTGATTTACGGAAAGCCTTTGATTCAGTTAATAGGAAGTTTATCTATAAGATGCTCCTCGATATGAACTTCCCACAGCAATAGGTTAATTTGATTCAATCTTGCCTGGAAACTCCAAAGTTTTCGATACTTTTTAATGGCTCACCTATTGGTTTTTTTGGGAGCACGAATGGCATCCGACAAGGTGATCCACTCTCTCCGTATATTTTTACTATTGCGATGGAAGGACTTAGCAGTATGTTGGAAGACGCAGTCTTAAATGGCAGCATTAAGGTACCCATTGCTGGCTCTGTTCATATATCACAAATATCATTTGCAGATGACTTACTTATCTTTCTCCAAAATGAACCAACTTCAGTAAAGAACCTGGCTACTATTATGAATGACTTTGGTATGGTTTCTGGATTTCAGTTAAATCATGCGAAAAGTAAAGTATATATAAGCCCTTACGTTGAGGATAAGGTCTTTATTGCACAAACATTGGGGGTTAGTGAGGGAAGCTTGCTAGTTCCTTATTTGGGTCTCCCGCTCATATCCACAGGCATTCACAAAACTCACTGTCAGCATATCTTGCAAAAAATAAAGAATATAATTTCTTCTTGGAAAAATAGGTTTCTATCAAAAGCAGGACGACTCGAACTCATCCGTTCGGTATTGCACTCCTACTCTATATATTGGTGTAATGCATTTTTTCTGCCTGCTGGACTTCTCCAAGATATTGAACGGTTATTAATGAACTTCTTCTGGAATGGCACAAATGATAAGGCAATGCATATGGTAAATTGGGATAGCATTTGCAAACCGAAAGATGAAGAGGGGCTGAACTTGAGAAATACTAGAGATTGGAATCAAGCATGTCTGGTACAACAATTGTGGGATCTTTTGCATAACAAATATTCCTTATGGTCACAATGGGATTCTGCTAGGTAACTTTCAAAGGAATCAATCTGGGAAATTTCAACAAGAACATACCACTCTACAGCTTTGAAAGGAATTTTAAAGGCAAGGAATTGGCTAATCAAACACATTTCCTATGCAATCTCTTCTCGAACTAGTACTAATATGTGGTACGATCCTTGGGTGAATTGGAAGAGTATATTTCAATTATATAGTGACAGAATACGAAAAGATCTTAGGGCTCCCAAAGATTGGAAGGTTTCTGAGTTCATTGCTAACGGTACCTGGTGTCTCCCTAATCCCATTTCTCCCGAAATGTTATCACTTTGGCCGACTATTATAGCTATTCCAATCAGGAACAACTCTTCAGATATACTTATTTGGCCTCATGACAATGGCAAATTTTGTGCCACATCCGCATGGAATCAAATTAGGCAAAGAAATAACAAGTGGGTCCCAAGCAGTTGGACATGGGATCGATCGGGATCACAAAGACATTCCTTATGTACATGGCAGGCCCTTCTCAATAAATTACCTACAATAGACAATATGAAAAGAAGAGGTATCTATCATGTTAACCGATTCTCCCTTTGTATGCAACAAGAAGAAACTGTTGACCACCTCTATTTTGCTTGTGATTATACAAAATGGATATGGAAGGAGATTTCCAGCGATTTGAACTCAATAGACTACCGCAACCAAACTTGCACCAAGAACTATGCGACCTCATGCAATGTTTCTCAAGAAAGGGGCCTCTCACACAATTGGCAAAGGTTACTTTCAGATGCGCTATTTGGTGGATGTGGAAGGAGAGATGTAACATAATATTTGAATGCCAACAAACAAACAATGCTCCGCTATTGAAAGAGATTATTAGAGACTCAAGATCCTGTATGGAGCAAGATCTCAAAACGGTGCACTTTACCCAAAGAGAAAAAGATATTTTTATCAAATTCAATTTTGCTATTAGCTAAAGATTTTAGGAATGATGCCAAATTATGTACCCACAGGTAGTTTTGATATATCTGGATAAACATTTTCTTTGATGATTGTAATTAGGAGTTATAGTCTACAGCATGTGTAGTCATAACTATGAGTTACTTACTTGGCTTTGTCTATGACTTGTGTAGATAAAGCTATTTGTAGAAACTTTACACATAATCAATTTTCTTTTACTTACCAAAAAAAAAAAAAAATCAAGGTGGGAAACCTAATAACATTCATGTGGAGCCGACTAGAAAACTTGATTCGGAAGCTATTTCAATCCTCAATGCCCCAATTACAGATGACGAAATTGTTTGTGTTGTCTTTAAGTCACCAAAGCACAAAAGCCCTGGTCCAGATGGATTTCCAGCTGAATTTTACCAAACTGCTTGGTCGATTATTGGAAATGATGTGATCAAGGCTTGCCAAAATTTTTTCTCTTCAAGTCATATTCTTAGAGAGATGAATTGCACATTTATTTCTTTAATTCCGAAGAATGCAGGGGCAGATTCACTAGAGAACTATCGACCCATATCATTATGCAACTTCATTTACAAGATCATCTCCAAAGTTTTGGCAAAAAGAATGCAAAAGGTAATACACAAGATCATTAGCCCAAATCAAGCTGCTTTCATCAAAGGGAGAAGTATACATCATAACATTTTGCTTGCTAATGACTTGGTCAAAGATTTGCATTCAAAAGCAAGAGGAACAAAAATCTGTTTTAAAGCTGATTTACGGAAAGCCTTTGATTCAGTTAATAGGAAGTTTATCTATAAGATGCTCCTCGATATGAACTTCCCATAGCAATGGGTTAATTGGATTCAATCTTGCCTGGAAACTCCCAAGTTTTCGATACTTTTTAATGGCTCACCTATTGGATTTTTTGGGAGCACGAATGGCATCCGACAAGGTGACCCACTCTCTCCGTATCTTTTTACTATTGCGATGGAAGGACTTAGCAGTATGTTGGAAGACGCAGTCTTAAATGGCAGCATTAAGGTACCCATTGCTGGCTCTGTTCATATATCACAAATATCATTTGCAGATGACTTACTTATCTTTCTCCAAAATGAACCAACTTCAGTAAAGAACCTGGCTACTATTATGAATGACTTTGGTATGGTTTCTGGACTTCAGTTAAATCATGCGAAAAGTAAAGTATATATGAGCCCTTACGTTAAGGATAAGGTCTTTATTGCACAAACATTGGGGGTTAGTGAGGGAAGCTTGCTAGTTCCTTATTTGGGTCTCCCGCTCATATCCACAGGCATTCACAAAACTCACTGTCAGCATATCTTGCAAAAAATAAAGAATATAATTTCTTCTTGGAAAAATAGGTTTCTATCAAAAGCAGGACGACTCGAACTCATTCGTTCGGTATTGCTCTCCTACTCTATATATTGGTGTAATGCATTTTTTCTGCCTGCTGGACTTCTCCAAGATATTGAACGGTTATTAATGAACTTCTTCTGGAATGGTACAAATGATAAGGCAATGCATATGGTAAATTGGGATAGCATTTGCAAACCGAAAGATGAAGGGGGGCTGAACTTGAGAAATACTAGAGATTGGAATCAAGCATGTCTGGTACAGTAATTGTGGAATATTTTGCAAAACAAATGTTCCTTATGGTCACATTGGGTTTCTGCTAGGTATATTTCAAAGGAATCAATCTGGGAAATTTCAACAAGAACATACCACTCTACAACTTGGAAAGGAATTTTAAAGGCAAGGAATTGGATAATCAAACACATTTCCTATGCAATCTCTTCTGGAACTAGTACTAATATGTGGTACGATCCTTGGGTGAATGGAAAGAGTATATTTCAATTATATGGTGACAGAATACGAAAAGATCTTAGGGCTCCCAAAGATTGGAAGGTTTCTGAGTTTATTGCTAACGGTACCTGGTGTCTCCCTAATCCTATTTCTCCCGAAATGTTATCACTTTGGCCGACTATTATAGCTATTCCAATTAGGAACAACTCTTCAGATATACTTATTTGGCCTCATGACAATGGCAAATTTAGTGCCACATCCGTTTGGAATCAAATTAGGCAAAGAAATAACAAGTGGGTTCCAAACAATTGGACATGGGATCGACCGGGATCACAAAGACATTCCTTATGTACATGGCAGGCCGTTCTCAATAAATTACCTACAATAGATAATATGAAAATAAGAGGTATCTACCATGTTAACCGATGCTCCCTTTGTATGCAACAAGAAGAAACTGTTGACCATCTCTATTTTGCTTGTGATTATACAAAATGGATATGGAAGGATATTCTCCAGCGATTTGAACTCAATAGACTGCCGCAACCAAACTTGCACCAAGAACTATGCGACCTCATGCAATGTTTCTCAAGAAAGGGGCCTCTCACACAACTGGCAAAGGTTACTTTCAGATGCGCTATTTGGTGGATGTGGAAGGAGAGATGTAACCGAATATTTGAATGCCAACACACAAACAATGCTCAGCTATTGAAAGAGATTATTAGAGACTCAAGATCCTGTATGGAGCAAGATCTCAAAACGGTGCACTTTACCCAAAGAGAAAAAGATATTTTTATCAAATTCAATTTTGCTATTAGCTAAAGATCTTGGGGATGATGCCAAATTATGTACCCACAGGTAGTTTTGACATATTTGGATAAACATTTTCTCTAATGATTATAATTAGGAGTTATAGTCTACAGCATGTGTAGTCATAACTATGAGTTACTTACTTAGCTTTGTCTATGACTTGTATAGATAAAGCTATTTGTAGAAACTTTACACATAATCAATTTACTTTTACTTACCAAAAAAAAAAAAAAGAGTGAAAAAGGAAGAAAACATTGTTATAATCTTATATGAACTCCACTAAAAGCTTTAAGTGTTAGTGTCGTTAAAGAGAGGAGTAAGTGGGGGTTGTAAAGATTCTCTCCTGAACCTACCAAAAGGAGAATTGAGTTATAAGGGTAGTTGATCTTCGCTCATTGAAGGAAGAACATTAGTGGATGCCGATGGCCTTGACGGAAGAGGAATCCATGGAGTGGAAGTAGGTCACGATGACCGAACCACTATAAAACTTGGTTTGCATTTACTTCTAACAATTTACCTTTACCCCAAACTGCCTTAACTACTTACTGCTTTCACTATGTGTACAAACAAGATTTTAGCTTATCTTTCTAAAATCGATTTTAATCATAAGAAGGGTTTTTTGAACCGATGACTTTTATCCGCTGCACTAATTCACCCTCCCCTCCCTATTATTGCTGACTCGTTCCTAACAGTTGATATTAGAGCCAGTCTTTCTCATTTGGTTTAACACTCGAGAAATAGCTCTTTTCGGCTTTCTAGAGGGTTTTTCAATCGTTTGTCCTCCCATGTTCAATGGGACGGACTACATTTATTGGAAAACTCGAATAAGAGTTTTCTTACTTTAATTGGAATTAATTTATGTAGTATTGTTGAAAATGATTTTCAAAAATCTTCTAAACCAATGAACGAATGGAATGATTTGGACAAGAAAATTTGTTCTTTAAATTCCAGAGCTATGAATGCTCTATTTTATGCCTTAGACAAAAATGAATTGAATCAAATTTCTATGTGTGAAATGGCTTTCGATATATGGCACACTCTTGAAATCACACATTAAGGTACTAGTAGAGTAAAAGATTCTAAGATAAATCTTTGGATGCATGATTTTGAACTTTTTTGAATGAAGCCAAGCAAGACTATTGGAGATATGTATACCCGTTTTACGGATGCCGTCAATAGTCTAAAATCATTTGGTAAATGTTTTTCAAATTTTGAACTTGTTAATGAAGTGTTACGATCTCTTTCTAAAAATTGGGACTCTAAATTAATAGTCATTCAAGAGGCCAAGGATTTGAATATATTTTCGATCAAAGAACTTATCGGGTTTTTGATGACCTATGAAATGATCATTGTGGCACATGACGAACTTGAGAACAACCTTCCAAAGAACAGGAATGATTTTACACTTAGAATAAAAGAAGGCCACTCGAGCAAAAGCATAAGTGATGGTAAACTTGAACTTTTTTTTTTTATATAAGTAAAAGTAAATTGATTTTGTGTAATGTTTCTACAAATAGCTTTGTCTATACAAGTTATAGACGAAGCTAGGTAACTCGTAGAGTATTCATGCGGTAGTTATGACTACACATGTTGTAGACTATAACTCTTAACTGTGGCCAACAAATAAAATTTAAAGTCCAAATATGCAAATATTTCCTATGGGTATAGCTATTACCATCCTTCCCAAGATCTTTAGCTGATAGCAAAATTGAATTTGATAAAAATATCTTTTTCTCTTTGGGTAAGGTGCTCCATTTTGAGATCGTTCTCCATACATGATCTTGAGTCTCTAATAATCTCTGTCAAGAGCTGAGCATTGTTTGTGTGTTGACACTCAAAGATTCTGTTACATCTCTCCTTCCACATCCACCAAATAGCGCATCTGAAAGTAACCTTTGCCAGTTGTGTGAGAAACCCTTTTCTTGAGAAACATTGCATGAGATCGCCTAGTTATTAGTGCAAGTTTGGTTGCGGTAGTCTATTGAGTTCAAATCGCTGGAGAATCTCCTTCCATATCCATTTTGTATAATCACAAGCAAAATAGAGGTGGTCAATAGTTTCTTCTTGTTGTATACAAAGGGAGCATCGGTTAACATGATAGATACCTTTTCTTTTCATATTGTCTATTGTAGGTAGTTTATTGAGAAGGGCCTGCCATGTACATAAGGAATGTCTTTGTGATCCCGGTCGATCCCATGTCCAACTGCTCGGGACCCACTTGTTATTTCTTTGCCTAATTTGATTCCATGCGGATGTGGCACTAAATTTGCCATTGTCATGAGGCCAAATAAGTATATCTGAAGATTATAAACTTGAACTTCTCACAATAAAGATTAAAAAGTTTTTAAAACAAGAATAAAAAATTAAAAGTAAACTTAAAAAGAACGCAACTACTTGCTATGAACGCAAGAAGAAGAAAACACCTTGGGATGAAACGAGTGCCTTCGAAGACAAGGAGCAAACCAACAAGGGCAAGGTGGCGAACTGTGCTTTGATGGCTTTCATCAATGAGGTAAACAACTCAAACGAAGCCCCTTTACTTTATTTTGAAATAATATAATGATTTTTATGAGTTATCTTTAAATTTAGAAATAAATAAAAATAAAAATAAAATATTGGGATCATGCTAGTAATTTTAAAAATTATCATGAAAATTACATGTTTTATGATAAATGAATAAAAAGTTAATCTAATGCTTATAGACCTAGTAAGATTAATCTTATTTATGTGTTTAAGAAGCATAAATGTATATCATAATGATTTTTATTGATCTTGATGATTTCTATGATTTTTCTTGCTCTTTCGATTTTAAACTATGATATATCATGAATGCTTGAGTATCATATATGATGTACCCATAGTGATGATTGATTTACTTTTAGTATCATGCATGACAAAATAAATGATTCGGAATGATGCATGCAATACTTATGATTTTATTGTGATGATATGAAATTAAGCATGAAATAATCATGATATTATGTTAATGTATACAAATGAGAATTTATGATCATGCATGGTAGGATATAATGTAATTTGATATTTTGATACCATCATAATTTGAAATATTTATGATTTGTATATCACATGATATGATTGAATCATTGTTGTAAATGAAAAAGGAAATTATTAGCTTGCATATTGCAAATGAGGACAACAAAAAAAATGCTAGCTTGAATGATAAAACTTGAGATTATATAAATTTATTGTTGTCATGATGTGAAAATTGATGTAAAGAGAAAATAATTATAAAACTGTATTCTTCCCTTCTTTTTGACAATGACAAAGGGAGGAGATAAATTTGTTAACTTGTACATCTAAAGAGAAGCAAAAAGCTTGCTCATCTCAAAAGATGCAAAATTTTTTGCCAACTTTCATATGTTAAAATTTGCTAGATTACATGCTCTAAAATGATATAAAATTTGCTAGCTTGCATATTCTAAAATGATGCATTGCATTCTTTTCAAAAACTTGCTAGCCTTCATACTTCAAAGAGAAGTAACACTTGCCAAATTGATAACTTGTATGCTGTAAAATGATGTAAAATTTTGCTAGCTTGCGCTTTACAAAGGAAGCAAAAAATTGTACTTTTCAAAAGAGAAGAAAGAACTTGCTATCTTGAATATTACCAAGAATTGCTACCTTGCAATCTCAAGAGAAGCAAAAGTGCTATCTCAAGAAGCATAACTTGCTAACTTGCAAATGAAGCAAAAAAAAAAAGAACTATTCAAAAGAGAAGAAAGAAAATTACTAACTTACATTATGATAAAACTTGAGATTATGTTGCAATGGTTTTAAATTATATCTCAAAAAAATTTGCTATATGCACTTCTCCTTTTTGTTGATGACAAAGGGGGAGAAGTTATGTTGATGATCATGTATAAAATGATGTATTGAAAATTTGATTATACATGATTTTATATTGCTTGGACTCATAATGATTTCTTGATTAAATTTGTTTTGACCTGAATTCAAGGTTCTATCAATATGACATATTGATAGAGGGAGTTAAGGTTAACTCCGTCATCAATTGGTTGTCATCATAAAAAAGGGGGAGATGTTGAATCTCGAATTTTGATGACAAAATCAATTGACAGTATTTATGATTTGATCTATATTTTGAGTGAGGTAGGATGCTTCGATCAGGAAGAGACAATTAAAGTAGGAAGAATCATGTCGGACTTCATCATCAAAATCCGAGATTCAACAATCTCCCCCTTTTTTATGATGACAATCAATTGATAATGGAGTTAACCTTAACTCCCCCTGTCTATATCCCATACTTGAGATAAGTTATTTGTGAATTCAAAACCTTTGAATTCAAGAGACATATTGATAAGTTAAAATCATTTAAACTTATGAATACTCCCATCATGATTCCCATCATGATGTATCTCTTTGAAGATGATGTCAAGGCTTGACATTCATTTACAAATTTTACATTACAAGTTTGAATGATGGTAATAGTAGCAATTCATCATATTGTAAGATATCAACATGTAAAACTGTGAAGTAAGATTTTGATATCATTACATGATACAAACAAGGCATAATGCAAATTATAGCAATTATAGTATCAATTCATATATCTCTTGGTGATGCAAGCATAACATTAATACTCATATTTTTTTTTTTTTTTTTGTAAGTAAAAGTAAATTGATTATGTGTAAAGTTCCTACAAATAGCTTTATCTATACAAGTCATAGACAAAGCTAAGTAAGTAACTCATAGTTATGACTACACATGCTGTAGACTATAACTCCTAATTATAATCATTAGAGAAAATGTTTATCCAGATATGTCAAAACTACCTGTGGGTACATAATTGGGCATCATTCCCAAGATCTTTAGCTAATAGCAAAAATTAATTTGATAAAAATATATTTTTCTCTTTGGGTAAAGTGCACCGTTTTGAGATCTTGCTCTATACAGGATCTTGAGTCTCTAATAATCTCTTTCAATAGCTGAGCATTGTTTGTGTGTTGGCATTCAAATATTCGGTTACATCTCTCCTTCCACATCCACCAAATAGCGCATCTGAAAGTAACCTTTGCCAGTTGTGTGAGAGGCCCTTTTCTTGAGAAACATTGCATGAGGTCGTATAGTTCTTGGTGCAAGTTTGGTTGCGGCAGTCTATTGAGTTCAAATCGCTGGAGAATCTCCTTCCATATCCATTTTGTATAATCACAAGCAAAATAGAGGTGGTCAAAAGTTTCTTCTTGTTGCATACAAAGGGAGCATCGGTTAACATGGTAGATACCTCTTCTTTTCATATTGTCTATTGTAGGTAATTTATTGAGAAGGGCCTGCCATGTACATAAGGAATGTCTTTGTGATCCCGGTCGATCCCATGTCCAACTGTTTGGGACCCACTTGTTATTTCTTTGCCTAATTTGATTCCATGCGGATGTGGCACTAAATTTTCCATTGTCATGAGGCCAAATAAGTATATCTGAAGAGTTGTTCCTGATTGGAATAGCTATAATAGTCGGCCAAAGTGATAACATTTCGGGAGATATAGGATTAGGGAGACACCAGGTACCGTTAGCAATGAACTCGGAAACCTTCCAATCTTTGGGAGCCCCAAGATCTTTTCATATTCTGTCACCATATAATTGAAATATACTCTTCCCATTCACCCAAGGATCGTACCACATATTAGTACTAGTTCCAGAAGAGATTGCATAGGAAATGTGTTTGATTAGCCAATTCCTTGCCTTTAAAATTCCTTTCCAAGCTGTAGAGTGGTATGTTCTTGTTGAAATTTCCCAGATTGATTCCTTTGAAAGATACCTAGCAGAAACCCAATGTGACCATAAGGAACATTTGTTTTGCAAAAGATCCCACAATTGCTGTACCAGACATGCTTGATTCCAATCTCTAGTATTTCTCAAGTTCAGCCCCCCTTCATCTTTCGGTTTGCAAATGCTATCCCAATTTATCATATGCATTGCCTTATCATTTGTGCCATTCCAGAAGAAGTTCATTAATAACCGTTCAATATCTTGGAGAAGTCCAACAGGCAGAAGAAATACTCATATATTTCTCCCCCTTTGTTAGCAACAAAAAGCATAGTAATTGTGATACCAGGAGAACAATATAAGCAAATTTTGAGCATAAGTGTGATGCCTTTACTTGGTTCATGTCATTTTCAATAGTGAGTCAATTATGCAACCATGACATGGAGATATCAATTCTGGTTTTACCCCGCATCTCAACCATCTATTTGTGAGTTTACTTTAAATGAAGTTAAAATTGATGAGAGATTAAATCTTGCTTCATTTTCACAAGGATCAAGATATGTATTAGAAACAAATCCTTGTTAGTAAAAACACTATTATTCATATAATCAGAAATCATTTTATTAAATCCATTTCTTTAAAGAATATTCTTTACATAGGTGTATGAGAGATGTATTTTATATGTCAACAATGATGAGAATTAGACTCGTTATGACATATGCTTTATTAAGTCCGGAAGAGGATAATGTATCGAGAAACTCCGATTTTTAAGAGAATCCGAAAACGAAATTAAGACTTTCATGCATTCGGATGAGATTGTGCTATTGATTTTCAAATATGATCATGAAGACAAAACATGCTTATTATCATAGAAATTTTTATATTCATACACATAATTTCTAACATGTAATTGTGTAAAATCATCATAGCAATTAAGTGAAATTGATCAATCAATCAATAAAGTCCGAAAAATAATTTCAACAAGTTTATGTATTCGGACACATCAACAATCCTAATTCTCTTATGAAATCAAATTGTTCTTCACTTAGAGGTTTTGTAAAAATATCAGCTAGTTGATGTTTAGTGTCAATGAACTCTATGATTACATCATGATTAGTAACATGATCTCGTATAAAGTGATGTCTAATATCAATATGTTTTGTTCTTGAGTGTTATATAGGATTCTTTGTTAAACATATTACACTTGTGTTATCACATTTAATGGGAATATTTTTAAGATGAACTTTATAATCTTCTAAGGTGTTTTTCATCCATACAACTTATGCACAGCATGCACTTGCTGCAATATATTCAGCTTCGGTTGTTGATAGTGCAACCGAGTTTTGTTTCTTAGATGACCAGGAAACAAGAGCATGTCCTAAAAATTGACATGTTCCTGATGTGCCTTTTCTTTCTAGTCTACAGCCAGCAAAGTCCACATCAGCATAAGCAATTAACTCAAGATTCTCTGATTTTGGGTACCATAATCCTAGATTTATGGTTCCATTAAGATATCTAAGTATTCTTTTAACTGCTTTGAGATGAGATATCTTAGGGTTTGATTGAAATCTAGCACAAAGTCCTACACTGAACATGATATATGGTCTAGTTGTAGTGAGGTAAAGTAAACTTCCTATCATGCCCCTATAAGTTTTTTGATCGAAGCTTTTCTCCACTTTCATCAATTTCTAACTTAGTGGAGGTGCTCATAGGAGTGTTAATAGCTTTTGAGTTATTCATATTAAAATTTTTTAGCAAATTCATAGCATATTTAGTTTGACTAATAAAGATGCCATTGCTTAGTTATTTGATTTGTAAGTCTAAGTAGAATATTAATTCTCCCATTAAACTCATTTTGAATTCAAGACTCATAGTTTTAGCAAAAGATTCACAAAGAGATTCATTCGTAAAACCAAAGATAATATCAATAACATAAATCTGAACAATGAGAAAATTATTTTCAAAATTCTTGATGAACAATATAGTATCAACCTTGCCTTTTGTGAAATTATTTTCAATAAGAAAAAAACTAAGTCTCTCATACCAAGCCCTCGGAGCTTGTTTTAAACCATAGAAAGCTTTAGTTAATCTAAACACATGATTAGGGAGGCTATTATTTTCAAATCCAGGAGGTTGTTCAATATAGACTTCTTCGAAAATAAAGCAATTAAGAAAAGCGCTTTTAACATCCATTTGAAACAACTTAAAATTATTACTGCTAGCGTAGGCAAGGAGCATCCGTATGGCTTCTAATCGTGCCACAGGAGTGCAGGTTTCTTCGTAATCGATACCTTCATCTTGGTTGAAACCTTTTACCACTAATCTAGCCTTGTTTCTAACCACGATACCATATTCATCTTGCTTGTTTCTAAAAACCCATTTAGTACCAATAACTAAATGGTCATTTGGTCTAGGAACAAGCTTCCACACCTCATTTCTCTCAAATTGATTTAATTCATCTTGCATTGCGATAATCCATAAATCATCTTTCATAGCTTCATCAACACATTTGGGTTAAATTTGGGAGAGAAAAGCGGCGTTGGAACAAAAATTTTTAAGAGAATAACGTGTTTGAATCCCCTTTGATGTGTCTCCTAAGATTAGCTCCTTAGGATGAGCATCTACATACTTCCAAACCATGGGTAAGGATGTTTCGGAAGTGGATGCATTCAAGTTGCTAGTTGGAGACGGGGTTTCATTTAAATTCAAGGAATCAAAATTAACATCATCATCAAAATCGTTTTTCCTGATTTCGAAAATCTCATTAAATACAACATGAATGGATTCTTCAATAATTAAAGTTCTTTTGTTGAAGATACGAAAAGCTTTAGAAACCGAAGAATAACCAAGAAAGATTCCTTCATCGGATTTAGCATCAAATTTTCCTAAGTTATCTTTTTCATTCAAGATAAAACACTTACACCCAAAGACTTTAAAATATGAAACATTGGGTTTATTGTTGTTCCATAACTCATAAGGAGTTTTGGTGAGTAAGGATCTTACTAGAACTCTATTCAAAATATAGCATGTAGTATTTACGGCTTCGGCCCAAAAATATTTGGGTAGGCTATGTTCATTCAACATGGTTCTTGCCATTTCTTGTAAATTTCGATTTTTTCTTTCTACTACTCCATTTTGTTGAGGATTTCTAGGAGTAGAGAAATTATGGTTGTATCCATTGAGTTCACAAAATTCTTGGAAATCATGGTTTTGAAATTCACCACCGTGATCACTTCTGATTGACGAAATCATAGAACCCTTCTCATTCTGAACAAGTTTACAAAACTTGGTAAAATATCTAAAGCATTCATTTTTCTGTTTTAAGAAGTAAGTCCATGTGTATCTGCTATAGTCATCCACAATTACGAATGCGTATTTGCTACCTCCTAGGCTTGATGTAGAGATTGGTCCAAACAAGTCCATATGGATCAATTGTAAGGGCCTAGAGGTGCTTATTTGATTCTTAGATTTGAAGCTGCCCTTAATTTGTTTACCTAATTGGCAAGCATCACATACATTATCTTTGATGAACTTGATATGAGGAATTTGTTGAATCTCATATTTTGATCATAAAATCAATTAATGGGTTAATTGATCTAATCCATATTATTGAGTTAAGTGTGCAGGATTAACTACGATAACCAGAAAACACAAAGCAAGAATACTGGAGTCAAGTTCGATGGACGTTTAAGAGTCCGAAGAATCGTCGGAGATGCTACCGGAACTAACCGAGAAGAAATCGGGAACCTGTCGAAATTTTCGGAAGTTCGCCGAAGAGATCATCGGAGGTTCATGGAGATCACCGAGAAGGCTCGGCTACTCGTTAAAGTCATCACAAGTTCGGGAGCTTGCTGGGAGTCCATCGGAAGAAGTTCATCGGAAAGCTCGCCGGAACAAGACTCGACGTTCGCGGTTGAAAACTTGCTTAGGATGTATTTTGTTATGTAGTTCACTAGTAATTAGGATTAAAATTAAGAGATAATCCTATATCCTGATTAGGGGCCAACTGGGCCCAAAATTAGACTTGGTTTGAGCTAAATTTGAAGCCTAAACAGTGAACCGAAGGGTCTGGCAGTGGCACCGCCCAACACCCGAGAGCTGGGCGGTGGCATCGCCAGTCCACTATCAGTGTCAGAAACTGACAAATGGTGGCACCGCCACTGACAGGCGGTGGCACCGCCAGCATCGGGAACCAAAGAAGATTCAAATTTTGGAGTCCAAATTTGAATTCTCTTGAGGCCTATAAATACCCCTCAAATCTCAGCTGAGATTACAACTTTTTGAGAAGCAATTGATTGAGAGAAAGGTCTTAGAAAAGTCTTTTCTAGTCTTATTTTCAATTTGCTAGTGTTCACCTCCTTTCTTGCTGAAAATCTGTAAGAGAGTGAACCGCTTGTAAAAAGTTGTAAGATGGGTATTTACCCTTCACCTTTAAGAGATTTGCTAGTGGAAGGTCGGAGCCTCATCGAAGAGGGGCCTCGCAAGTGGATGTAGGTCATTTGACAGAACCACTGTAAAATCGGCGTGATCTCTGGTTTGCATTTACTTATTGTCGTTTATATTACTGCAAACCATTTGCACTTGATTCGGAAGCTATTTCAATCCTCAATGCCCAAATTACAGATGACGAAATTGTATGTGTTGTCTTTAAGTCACCAAAGTACAAAAGCCCAGGTCCAGATGGATTTCCAACTGAATTTTAACAAACTGCTTGGTCTATTATTGGAAATGATATGATCAAGGCTTGCCAACATTTTTTCTCTTCAGGTCATATTCTTAGAGAGATGAATTGCACATTTATTTCTTTAATTCCGAAGAATGCAGGGGCAGATTCACTAGAGAACTACCGACCCTTATCATTATGCAACTTCAATTACAAGATCATCTCCAAAGTATTGGCAAATAGAATGCAAAAGGTAATACACAAGATCATTAGCCCAAATCAAGCTGCTTTCATCAAAGGGAGAAGTATACATCATAACATTTTGCTTGCTAATGACTTGGTCAAAGATTTGCATTCAAAAGCAAGAGGAACAAAAATCTGTTTTAAAGCTGACTTACGGAAAGCCTTTGATTCAGTTAATAGAAAGTTTATCTATAAGATGCTCCTCGATATGAACTTCCCACAGCAATGGGTTAATTGGATTCAATCTTGCCTGGAAACTCCAAAGTTCTCGATACTTTTTAATGGCTCACCTATTGGTTTTTTTGGGAGCACGAATGGCATCCGACAAGGTGATCCACTCTCTCCGTATCTTTTTACTATTGGGATGGAAGGACTTAGCTGTATGTTGGAAGACGCAGTCTTAAATGACAGCATTAAGGTATCCATTGCTGGCTCTATTCATATATCACATATAACATTTGCAGATGACTTACTTATCTTTCTCCAAAATGAACCAACTTCAGTAAAGAACCTGGCTACTATTATGAATGACTTTGGTATGGTTTCTGGACTTCAGTTAAATCATGCGAAAAGTAAAGTATATATGAGCCCTTACGTTGAGGATAAGGTCTTTATTGCACAAACTTTGGGGGTTAGTGAGGGAAGCTTGCCAGTTCCTTATTTGGGTCTCCCGCTCATATCCACAGGCATTCACAAAACTCACTATCAGCCTATCTTGCAAAAAATAAAGAATAGAATTTCTTCTTGGAAAAATAGGTTTCTATCAAAAGTAGGACGACTCGAACTCATCCGTTCGGTATTGCACTCCTACTCTATATATTGGTGTAATGCATTTTTTCTACCTGCTGGACTTCTCCAAGATATTGAACGGTTATTAATGAACTTATTTTGGAATGACACAAATGATAAGGTAATGCATATGGTAAATTGGGATAGAATTTGCAAACCGAAAGATGAAAGGGGGCTGAACTTGAGAAATACTAGAGATTGAAATCAAGCATGTCTGGTACAGCAATTGTGGGATCTTTTGCAAAACAAATGTTCCTTATGGTCACATTGGGTTTCTGCTAGGTATCTTTCAAAGGAATCAATCTGGGAAATTTCAACAAGAACATACCACTCTACAGCTTGGAAAGGAATTTTAAAGGCAAGGAATTGGCTAATCAAACACATTTCCTATGCAAAATCTTCTGGAACTAGTACTAATATGTGGTACGATCCTTGGGTGAATTGGAAGAGTATATTTCAATTATATGGTGACAGAATACGAAAAGATCTTGGGGCTCCCAAAGATTGGAAGGTTTCTGAGTTCATTGCTAACGGTACTTGGTGTCTCCCTAATCTCATTTCTCCCGAAATGTTATCACTTTGGCCGACTATTATAGCTATTCCAATCAGGAACAACTCTTCAGATATACTTATTTGGCCTCATGACAATGGCAAATTTAGTGCCACATCCGCATGGAATCAAATTAGGCAAAGAAATAACAAGTGGGTCCCAAGCAGTTGGACATGGGATCGACCGGGATCACAAAGACATTCCTTATGTACATGGCAGGCCCTTCTCAATAAATTATCTATAATAGACAATATTAAAAGAAGAGGTATCTATCATGTTAACTGATGCTCCCTTTGTATGCAAGAAGAAGAAACTGTTGACCACCTCTATTTTGCTTGTGATTATACAAAATGGATATGGAAGGAGATTCTCTAGCGATTTGAACTCAATAGACTACCGCAACCAAACTTGGACCAAGAACTATGCAACCTCATGCAATGTTTCTCAAGAAAGGGGCCTCTCACACAACTGGCAAAGGTTACTTTCAGATGCGCTATTTGGTGGATGTGGAAGGAGAGATGTAACAGAATATTTGAATGCCAACATACAAACAATGCTCAGCTATTGAAAGAGATAATTAGAGACTCAAGATCCTGTATGGAGCAAGATCTCAAAACGGTGCACTTTACCCAAAGAGAAAAAGATATTTTTATCAAATTCAATTTTGCTATTAGCTAAAGATCTTGGGAATTATGCCAAATTATGTACCCACAGGTCGTTTTGATATATCTGGATAAACATTTTCTTTGATGATTGTAATTATGAGTTATAGTCTACAGCATGTGTAGTCATAACTATGAGTTACTTACTTGGCTTTGTCTATGACTTATATAGATAAAGCTATTTGTAGAAACTTTACACATAATCAATTTACTTTTACTTACCAAAAAAAAAAAACCATTTGCACTTTAATGCTCTACTTCTTTGTCTCTGTCTTACTTATCCCTTTAAGTTAAAATGCAATCAAAACGGTTTTAAATTGTTTAAATCGTTGCTTTTATCGTACGAAGGTTCCGAAAGTGTTTAAATTATCAAAAGTTTATCGCACTTTCCCGCTGCACTAATTCACCCCCCCCTATTAGTGCCGCTACGATCCTAACAATTGGTATCAGAGCTAGGCTCACTCTCATTTGGTTTTATACCCAAGAGAGATGGCTTACTCCGGCATACATGAGGGTCATTCTATCACACGTCCACCCTTGTTTAATGGGTCGGATTATACTTATTGGAAGACTCGTATGAGAATCTTCCTCATTTCTATGGATTTTGAGCTTTGGACTATTGTTGAAAACGGATTTAAAAAATCTTCTCTTCCGATGAGCGAATGGAATGAATCGGAGAAGAAGGTTTTTACTTTAAACGCAAAGGCTTTGAATGCCTTGTTTTGTGCACTAGACAAAAATGAATTTAATCGTGTTTCAATTTGTGATTCGGCTTTTGATATTTGGAGAACTCTTGAGGTCACTCATGAAGGCACTAGCCGAGTGAAAGAGTCCAAAATCAACATCCTTGTGCACTCTTATGAACTTTTCCGAATGAAACCAAGTGAGTCCATCAGAGACATGTACACCCGGTTCATGGATGTCATCAATGGACTCAAAGCTCTTGGTAAAGATTTTACTAACTTTGAACTAGTAACTAAAATCTTAAGATCCCTCCCTAAAAGTTGGGATCCAAAAGTTACGATAATTCAAGAGGCCAAAGACCTTAAAACATTCCCTCTTGAAGGACTTATTGGGTCTCTAATGACCTACGAAATAACATGTCAAGCTCATGACGAGCTTGAGAACCCCCTTCCAAAGAACAGGAATGATATGACACTCACATCACAAGAAGACCACTTGAAAGGAACATCAAGTGATGAGGACAGTGACAATGACATTGCACTTTTGACTCAAAAATTTAAAAAATATTTAAGAAAGAACAAATTTAAAAATAATATAAAAAATAAATTTGAACATAAGAAGGACCAAGTAATTTGCTATGAGTGCAAAAAACCAGGACACTACAAGAATGATCGTCCTCAAGCCAAAAAGAGAACATCAAAGAAGGCGCTCAAGACAGCGTGGGATGATTCAAGTACGTCCGAAGAAGAGGAGTCCAACACCGAGCAACTTGCTCATTATGCCCTAATGGCCATCGGAGAAGAGGTAACGGATTTAATTAATACAGATTTACCTTATCATGAATTATTAAATGCTTTCCATGAGTTATTTGATGAATGTAATACAATTAGTAGAAAATACAAATTGCTAAAAAAGGAGCATGATAGTCTCACTTGTGATATCGATAAATTAAAAACTGAATATCATGATAGTTTAGCTCCATGTATAAAATGCCATGATCTATCTCCAAAAGGAGAACTTGCTACTTAAGGACACCTTGAAGAAATTTGAGGTTGGTAGCAAATCTTTGAACATGATCCTTACAAATAAGAGTCACGTTCCTAAAAGAAGTGGAATCGGATTTGTGAGAAGTCCTCACCAAAATCCAACCACTTTCATTAAAGGCCCCGTCTTACATGTTCGGCACCAAAGCAATTGCAACTTTTGTTGCAAATATGGACATAAAACTTATAAATGTCCATTCAAGAAAATTATTCCGAACAAACTAATTTGGATTCCTAAAGGAACCATGATCAATTCTATGCAATATGATGAACAAGTTTTTAAGGCACCCAAAAGAAAATGGGTACCTAAAAATAATCCCTTATTATAGAAACATTCACCATAACAAGCTTGGAGCAAGTGATGGTATCTAGATAGTGGATGCTCAAGACATATGACTGGAGATCCATCTCATTTTTCTATGCTCACTAGCAAAGAAGAAAGGTACGTCACCTTCGGAGACAACAACCAAGGCAAAATCATTAGCAAGGGAACCATAGGTAACAAATTAAAATTTTCTATCGATGATGTCTTACTTGTTGATGGATTTTCAATAATCTCTTGAGTGTTAGTCAATTATGCGATAAAGGTTATATCGTTAGATTTGAATCAATTGTGTGTATTATTAAAAAATCAAACCATAACATAACTATGATTGCATTAAAACAAAATAATGTCTACACCATCAACCTTGATGAACTAAGTGTATTCTTAGATGAACAGGAAACAAGGGCATGTCCTAAAAATTGACATGTTCCTGATGTGCTTTTTCTATCTAGTCTACAACCAGCAAAGTTCGCATCAACATAAGCAATTAACTCAAGATTCTCTGATTTTGGGTACCATAATCCTAAATTTGTGGTACCATTAAGATATCTAAGTATTCTTTTAACTAATTTGAGATGAGATATCTTAAGGTTTGATTGAAATCTAGCACAAAGTCCTACACTGAACATGATATCTGGTCTAGTTGTAGTGAGGTAAAGTAAACTTTCTATCATGCCCCTATAAGTTTTTTGATCGAAGCTTTCTCTACTTTCATCAATTTCTAACTTAGTGGAGGTGCTCATAGGAGTGTTAATAGCTTTTGAGCTATTCATATTAAATGTTTTTAGCAAATTCATAGCATATTTAGTTTGACTAATAAAGATGCCATTTCTTAGTTGTTTGATTTGTAAGCCTAAGAAAAATGTTAATTCTCCCATTAAACTCATTTCGAATTCAAGACTCATAGTTTTAGCAAAAGATTCACAAAGAGATTCATTCGTAGAACCAAAGATAATATCATCAACATAAATCTGAACAATGAGAAAATTATTTTCAAAATTCTTGATGAACAATGTAGTATCAACCTTGCTTTTTGTGAAATTATTTTCAATAAGAAAAGAACTAAGTCTCTCATACCAAGCACTCGGAGCTTGTTTTAAACCATAGAGAGCTTTAGTTATTCTAAAAACATGATTAGGGAGGCTATTATTTTCAAATCCAGGAGGTTGTTCAACATAGACTTCTTCGGAAATAAGGACATTAAGAAAAGCGCTTTTAACATCAATTTGAAACAACTTAAAATTATTACTACTAGCGTAGGCAAGGAGCATCCTTATGGCTTCTAATCGAGCCACAGGAGCGAAGGTTTCTTCGTAATCGATACCTTCTTCTTGGTTGAAACCTTTGGCCACTAATCTAGCCTTGTTTCTAACCACGATATCACATTCATCTTGCTTGTTTCTAAAAACCCATTTAGTACCAATAACTAAATGGCCATTTGGCCTAGGAACAAGCTTTCATACCTCATTTCTCTCAAATTGATCTAATTCATCTTGCATTACGATAATCCATGAATCATCTTTCATGGCTTCGTCAACACATTTGGGTTCAATTTGGTAGAGAAAAGCGGCGTTGGAACAAAATTTTTTAAGAGAAGAACGTGTTTGAACCCCCTTTGATGTGTCTCCTAAGATTAGCTCCTTAGGATGAGCATCTACATACTTCCAATCCTTGGGTAAGGATGTTTCGGAAGTGGATGCATCCAAGTTGCTAGTTGGAGATGGGGTTTCATTTAAATTCAAGGAATCAAAATTAACATCATCATCAAAATCATTTTTCCTGATTTTGGAAATCTCATTGAAAACAACATGAATGGATTCTTCAATAATTAAGGTTCTTTTATTGAAGATACGAAAAGCTTTAGAAACCGAAGAATAACCAAGAAAGAATCCTTCATTGGATTTAGCATCAAATTTTCCTAAGTTATCCTTTTCATTCAAGATAAAACACTTACACCCAAAGACTTTAAAATATTAAACATTGGATTTTTTGTTGTTCCATAACTCATAAGGAGTTTTGGTGAGTAAGGGTCTTACCAGAACTCTATTCAAAATATAGCATGTGGTGTTTACGGCTTCGGCCCAAAAATATTTAGGTAGGCTATGTTCATTCAACATGGTTCTTGTCATTTCTTGTAAATTTCGATTTTTTCTTTCTACTACTCTAGTTTGTTAAGGATTTCTTGGAGTAGAGAAATTATGGTTGTATCCATTGAGTTCACAAAATTCTTGGAAATCATGGTTTTGAAATTCACCACCGTGATCACTTCTAATTGACGAAATCATAGAACCCTTCTTTTTTTTTGGTAAGTAAAAGTAAATTGATTATGTGTAAAGTTTCTACAAATAACTTTATCTATACAAGTCATAGACAAAGCCAAGTAAGTAACTCATAGTTATGACTACACATGCTGTAGACTATAACTCCTAATTACAATCATCAAAGAAAATGTTTATCCAAATATATCAAAACTATCTGTGGGTACATAATTTGGCATCATTCCCAAGATCTTTAGCTAATAGCAAAATTGAATTTGATAAAAATATCTTTTTCTCTTAGGGTAAAGTGCACCGTTTTGAGATCTTGCTCCATACAGGATCTTGAGTCTCTAATAATCTCTTTCAATAGCTGAGCATTGTTTGTATGTTGGCATTCAAATATTATGTTACATCTCTCCTTCCACATCCACCAAATAGCGCATCTGAAAGTAACCTTTGCCAGTTGTGTGAGAGGCCCCTTTCTTCAGAAACATTGCATGAGATCGCATAGTTCTTGGTCCAAGTTTGGTTGCGGTAGTCTATTGAGTTCAAATCGCTGGATAATCTCCTTACATATCCATTTTGTATAATCACAAGCAAAATAGAGGTGGTCAACAGTTTCTTCTTGTTGCATACAAAGGGAGCATCGGTTAACATGATAGATACCTCTTCTTTTCATATTGTCTATTGTAGGTAATTTATTGAGAAGGGCCTGCCATGTACATAAGGAATGTCTTTGTGATCCCGATCGATCCCATGTCCAACTGCTTGGGACCCACTTGTTATTTCTTTGCCTAATTTGATTCCATGCGGATGTGGCACTAAATTTGCCATTGTCATGAGGCCAAATAAGTATATCTGAAGAGTTGTTCCTGATTGGAATAGCTATAATAGTCGGCCAAAGTGATAACATTTCGGGAGAAATGGGATTAGCGAGACACCAGGTACCATTAGCAATGAACTCAGAAACCTTCCAATCTTTGGGAGCCCCATGATCTTTTCGTATTCTGTCACCATATAATTGAAATATACTCTTCCCATTCACCTAAGGATCATACCACATATTAGTACTAGTTCCAAAATAGATTGCATAGGAAATGTGTTTGATTAGCCAATTCCTTGCCTTTAAAATTCATTTCCAAGCTGCAGAGTGGTATGTTCTTGTTGAAATTTCCCAGATTGATTCCTTTGAAAGATACCTAGCAGAAACCCAATGTGACCATAAGGAACATTTGTTTTGCAAAAGATCTCACAATTGCTGTACCAGACATGCTTGATTCCAATCTCTAGTATTTCTCAAGTTCAACCCCCCTTCATCTTTCGGTTTGCAAATGCTATCCCAATTTACCATATGCATTGCCTTATCATTTGTGTCATTCCAGAAGAAGTTCATTAATAACCGTTCAATATCTTGGAGAAGTCCAGCAGGCAAAAAAAATGCATTACACCAATATATAGAGTAGGAGTGCAATACCGAACGGATGAGTTCGAGTCGTCCTGCTTTTGATAGAAACCTATTTTTCCAAGAAGAATTTCTATTCTTTATTTTTTGCAAGATAGGCTGATAGTGAGTTTTGTGAATGCCTATGGATATGAGCGGGAGACCCAAATAAGGAACTGGCAAGCTTCCCTCACTAACCCCCAAAGTTTGTGCAATAAAAACCTTATCCTCAACGTAAGGGCTCATATATACTTTACTTTTCGCATGATTTAACTGAAGTCCAGAAACTATACCAAAGTCATTCATAATAGTAGCCAGGTTCTTTACTGAAGTTGGTTCATTTTGGAGAAAGATAAGTAAGTCATCTACAAATGTTATATGTGATATATGAACAGAGACAGCAATGGGTACCTTAATGCTGTCATTTAAGACTGTGTCTTCCAACATACAGCTAAGTCCTTCCATCACAATAGTAAAAAGATACGGAGAGAGTGGATCACCTTGTCGGATGCCATTCGTGCTCCCAAAAAAACTAATAGGTGAGCCATTAAAAAGTATCGAAAACTTTGGAGTTTCCAGGCAAGATTGAATCCAATTAACCCATTGCTGTGGGAAGTTCATATCGAGGAGCATCTTATAGATAAATTTCCTATTGACTGAATCAAAGGCTTTCCGTAAATCAGCTTTAAAACATATTTTTGTCCCTCTTGCTTTTGAATGCAAATCTTTGACCAAGTCATTAGCAAGCAAAATGTTATGATGTATACTTCTCCCTTTGATGAAAGCAGCTTGATTTGGGCTAATGATCTTGTGTATTACCTTTTGTGCCGCGCCTTAACTTCTCCCCGGATCTTCGGATTTAAGCCCTCAATAAAGGTCCCCAATAATTATTTTTTAGACCAATCACAAGTTTGATTAGATAACCTTTCAAACCTGGTATGGTACTCTTGAATGGTGGAGTTTTGTCGAATCTTTGCTAGTTGTCCGTCAATGTTCTCGTAATAAGTTTGTCCGAAGCGGATCAGTAGTCCTTCTTTGAATTGTCACCATGAAAGGACTCCATAAGTGTGTTCAAACCAGTCAAACCATTGTATGGCATCCCCTTCAAGATGTATAGCTGCAAGTTCCACCATGGATGCATCCGCAGTTTTATGGTACCGAAAATATCGCTCCGCGCGCGAGATCCAACCAATTGGGTCTCCTTCTTCCCATCTAGGGAAGTCCACTCTCATGCGCGAATAGTTGGGGTCGGTCATAGAGCCTCCCCTCTCTTGGAAGTCATCTCTTTGGGCATGATGTGATTGGTTAGAGCTCTCTCCTTGATGTGATTTCTTCGGGCTTGGTGGTCGGCCCAAACTGAATTCGGTAAGGAGAGTCCGAATCTTATCCTCCATTCGTGCCTCAAAGGTTTCAAATTTTGCATTGATTGCCTCCTCAGATGCCATAGTATATGACTCCAAATTTGTGATGTTAAGATCTCTCTTTTGTTGACGGGTTAAAGGCATGTATAGGTTTGATAGAAATCAGTGAAAGTTTGTTGCAGAATTGTGTTGTCTTGTAATAGCAGAATTATCGTCGAAGAAACAGCAGTTTCTCGTTGGTGTAATAGCAGAATTTTGGTAGTAACAGCAAGAAAATTGGTGTAAGTTGCGATAGCAATTGGTGTAAGTTGCGATAGCAGAATTCTCGTTGAAAGATTTCAGCAACTTACAATGAAAATTTGCAGCAATATAGGAACGAATTTTTTTTTTTTTTTGGATTTTCGAATAGGGATAACTAAATTGCAGCAGCAATAAGGTAGGAAACCAGAACCTATTGCAATTCATGGGGAGATCAAAGGATGATCTGCGGTGTTGGAGATGACGGTGGAATTTGGCGACGATCTTTTAAGCAATTGTGGGAATTACTTTGGGCGATTGTGGAGGGTTGATGGATGGCTGTGGAAGGGCAGCGAGACGCCAAGAACACTGCTCTGATACCAGGTGTTAGAACCCTTGTAGATTCTAAACTTGGGGTTGATCTCTTTAGGGGATCGGCCTCCTTGGAACTCTATAGGGGTTCCTCCCTCCAAGTTGCTGCTCAAAGGCTGCAGAAAAGATTCATCTATTGCTTATAAAAAGAGAAGGAATACATGGCTATTTATAGGGCTTCTAAACCCTAACTCCTAATAGGACTCCTACTCAAGACTCCTATTCCCTTACAACTCCTAATTCTTCTCTAAGAAAAAACCTCCTACATGAATGTCCCTCTCAATTAGGACTTTCCTAGCTAGAGTCCTAACAGAGTCCTTGTTAGGATCAAGAGCACCAAGAGGGGGGGGGGGGGGGTGAATTAGTGCAGCGGAAATCTTTCGATGATAAAAAAACGTTCGAACGATAAAAGCGATTTCGGTGTGAAAGCCGATTCTAAGATTACTTTAACTTAAGATCAAGCGAGATGACGTTAAAGTCAATCTATGAAGGCAGTTTGCAGTTATGATGAAAATCAGAATATAAGCGCAAACTGAAATACGACGTTTGTACGATAAAAGCGATTTCGGTATGAAAGCCGATTCGTAAACCACTTTAACTTAAGATGAAGCGAGATGCAGTTAAAGCAAAGATATAAAGGTAGTTTGCAGTGATGATGGAAATCATAACGTAAACGCAAACTAAAGTTTGATGTTTGTACGATAAAATTGATTTGCGTCTAAACGCCGATTCGGAAAGCACTGAAGTTTGAAACACGTTCGTAAAAGCACAGAAGGCAGTAAGCTATTGAGGAGGTTTGCAGTAAAGATAAGATGCTCAAAGTAAATGCAAACCTTGATTTAGAGTGGTTCGATCAATCTTGACCTACTCCACTTTTGGCTTCCTCCACCGACGAGGTCACCGACGTCATCTAGAGGCCTTCCTTCAATAGGCGAAGGCCAACCACCCTTTTACAGTTTCACTCCTTTTGACGGGCTTAGGAGACAACCCTTACAGAATTTTCTCCCCTCTCTTTAAAGCTCAAAACTTGGAAGAAAAGAGGGAGAAGAACTTTTGGCCTTTACAACAATTTTGAGCTCTAAAAATCATAGAACAAGATCAAGATTTCGATGTATGTTCCCTACTATTAGTGCTGAATGGGTGGGGTATTTATAGCCGCCAACCTAGTTCAAATTTGGAGCTCAAAACTGTCAATTCTCGGAATTCTGGGATCTGGTAGTTGCACCTCCTGACTGGAGCGGTTGCACCGCTTGGCAGAGCTCGAAGACTGAGCCTTTGGGCGGTGCCACCTCCTGTCAGGGGCGGTTGCACCTCCTACCAGAGCTCGAAGACCGAGCTCAGGTAGTGCCACCGCCTAACTTAGGCGGTTGCACCTCTTGGCAGAGCTCGAAGACCGAGCTCCGGCGGTGCCACCTCTTGTCAGGGGAGGTTGCACCGCCTAGTCTCGCTCGGAGACTGAGCCCAGGCGGTGCCACCTTCTGGCTGGGGCGGTTGCACCGCCCAGTCTCCCTCGGAGACTTAGCCCAGGCGGTGCCACCTCCTGGCTTAGGCGGTTCAACCGCCTGGCAGAAATCAGGGTCCGAATGGGTTGATCCATTCGGCCCAATTTGGGTTTTTTAGGGGCCCAATTGCCCCAAGATTAAGTTAATGGGATCACCTCCCATTTCCAACTTAATCATTGTGCTAACTACGATATTCCCTAAGACATTTACTGCAACATGCTCCAGTGCGTCAATCGCTTCTTCCGGCGAGCTTCCGGCAAACTTCCGTCGATCATCCGATGAACCCTCGGTGATGCTCTTGCGGACTTCCTGCAAACTCCTGGACTTGCGACGATCCACTTGGCGAGTTCCGACGAGCTTCTTTGGCAAGCTCATGGACTTCTCGGATTTGTTCCCGCAGAACCTCCGATGATTGTCCGAACTTCCGACGAACTCTCTAACTCCCAATGTGATCTTTGTCCTGACTCCGGCGCAACTCTTGCTGCATGTCTTACTTTCATCGTAGTTAATCCTGCACACACAAAACTTCGATCGAGATAATTAATCCTAAGCAATTAACCATGTTGTCCGACATGTCATTGGTCCCTCGACGCTTCTTCCGATTCTTCGGCGCATCGTCCTTTCCTACAGCCTATTGCCCAATCGGCCAGTTGACTCTGCAACTCCGATATCCTTGGCATAATACCTGCTCTTCTTGGCCCGATGCCCGAGTCCACGGCCCGAAGCCTTCTGTCAATACGTCGACCGATCCACCGGCCGACGTCCAATCTTCTGACATGTTCCTCCGGCACAACATGATTTTCCTACATTAATTGTCTTATCCTGATTGAAGCATCCTGCGTCGAAAATTATCGTCGAATTATAGTCTACAGCATGTGTAGTCATAACTATCGCATTCGCACTCTATGAGTTACTTGGCTTTGTCTATGACTTGTATAGATAAAGCTATTTGTAGAAACTTTACACATAATCAATTTACTTTTACTTACCAAAAAAAAAAAAAGTAGTTTCATCATGAAAATACGAGATTCAACAATCTCCCCCTTTTTGATGATGACAACCACTTGATGACGGAGTTAAACTTAACTCCTAGAGTTTAAATAAACTCCCCCTATCAATATGTCATATTAATATAACCTTCAATTCAAACTGAATTCAAGTCATTGCAATATTAATCAAGAATACTTGTAACACGTCATCATGAACTTATGCATAACATCATACTTCTCCCCCTTTGTCATCAACAAAAAGGAGAAGTCCAACTATTCTTGTGTTTGGAATATTAGTTTAACTTATTGCATGAAAAACATAATATCAAGTTTTATCATTATGCAGTTTTGAAGCCAGAAAATTCAACAAATGTTACATCATGCTTAGAACATTCAAGCTATCAAGTTTTAGATAAGCAAGTTTTACAGCATACAAGATAGCACTTTTAGAACATGCAAGATAGCAATGTTACAACATTTTAGAACTTGCAAGCTAGCAAATTTTTGCTTCCTTTGTAATGTTTGAGCTCGCAATTTTGCTTCCATTGCAAGGTGTAAGTTTAGCATGTTTAATTTTCTTGAGATAGCAACTATTTGCTTCTCTTTATACTACAAGCTAGTAATTTTTACGATATGCAAGTTTTACTACATACAAGCTAGCAAAAATTTTGAAAGCAAATGCAAGATAGCTTTCTTGTGTAAGCTTATGATTCTTGCTTCCTATTGCAATGTGCAAGTTGCAAGTTTTGCTTCTTGAGATAAGCAAGATAGCACTTTTGTAATTTTTGTTTGGCAAGCTTGTGATGTTCAAGATAACAAGCTCTTTATTCTCTTTTGAGAAGTGTCATTTTTGCTTTCTACTTGAATTGTATAAGCTAGCTAGTTTACCTCTTTTCATGATGTCCACGCTAGAAATTCTTGCTCCCCCTTTGTCATTGTCAAAAAGAAGGGAAGACCCTTTTTTTTTTAATTTTCAGATTATGACAAAGGTAAGTATCAATTTTATTCGTGTATCATTATATATTCAAATTAAAACATACACAATTTCAAAAACCTTATTTTTCATGCACGATACCGAAAAATAAATCAATCATCATTAATGGGTATATCATACATGATACTCAAACATTAAAATTTTTAAGCATTTATCAACATGTTGATCATAATACCAAACATTCATCATTTAAAGCATTCATGATACATATCATACGCAATACATCATGTACATCATTGTCGTAAGTATTGTATGTATAATTTCAAATTCATGAATATTTCATCATTGCATGCATCATGCCAAATCATAAAATATACAATCATCATTAATGCATGATTCCTAATCATCATTTATTTTGCAACATGATGGTACTAAATTTGTCAAATTACATCCTACCATACATGATCGAAACTTCTTATTTGTATACATCAAAACAAATTAATGAATATTTCATGTATTCTTATCATCACATAAGGAATATCAAGAAGAATTATTAGGTGATGAGAAAAACATTTCATGAATACAAGGAATTGCATAAAAATCATATCATAAGTGTTTCATGTATTCATATTATCACATGAAGCATACAAGACAACAATGCAAAGAAATCATGTCATGAAGAATATCAATGTGAAAATTCAGCAAAGATCACATGATACAATCGCAAAGCATGATATAATTATGCGATATATCATGAGATGATAATTTATCATATCAATGAAAGATATCAATGAGGATCAATTGTTAGGATCAATTCGTGAATACCGAAGACATGATTCATGGTTCATTCAAATTCTTCTTAACAAGTTCACGATCAAGATTCATATAATTCATAATAAAGCAAATTGATATACAATCATCACACAAGACATACAAGACAAAGAAATCTTGTTATTTCTATATTATGAAATATATGATATCAAGGCTCATGATTTATTTGATAAGATATAGCACAAAGAGCAACTTGAAACATTCTTATCAAGATCACATTTTAAAATATTCCAAGTATCAAGATATCAATATGACACTTTATTGGATTCTGAGAAATCAAAAGACAAGTTACACTTCATTTGAAGAATTCTTTTTTGATAAATGTAGGGAGCATAATGAACGATCTTGATTTATAAAGAACTTCGTATTATAATTATCAAGATCATGATTTTAATAATTATTTTCTTTAGCAAAGAATCACAAAAGCACTTTATTTTTGCATAAGAAATCTCATTGTATTATTAGGATCAAGATATGTATGTGAAACAAATCTTTGCAAGTAAAAATACTATCATCCATATTTCAAGATGGAATTTATATTGCTTGTGATTATACAAAATGGATATGGAAGGAGATTCTCCAGCGATTTGAACTCAATAGACTGCCACAACCAAACTTGCACTAAGAACTAAGCGATCTCATGCAATGTTTCTCAAGAAAAGGGCCTCTAACACAACTGGCAAAGGTTACTTTCAGATGCGTTATTTGGTGGATGTGGAAGGAGAGATGTAACAGAATATTTGAATGCCAACACACAAACAATGCTCAGTTATTGAAAGAGATTATTAGAGACTCAAGATCTTGTATGGAGCAAGATCTCAAAACGGAGCACTTTACCCAAAGAGAAAAAGATATTTTTATCAAATTTAATTTTGCTATTAGCTAAAGATCTTGGGAATGATGCCAAATTATGTACCCACAGGTAGTTTTGATATATCTGGATAAAAATTTTCTATATTGATTATAATTAGGAGTTATAGTCTACAGCATGTGTAGTCATAACTATCGCATTCGCACTCTATGAGTTACTTGGCTTTGTCTATGACTTGTATAGATAAAGCTATTTGTAAAAACTTTACACATAATCAATTTACTTTTACTTAACAAAAAAAAAAAAAAAAGATGGAATTTATAAGCAGGAATCATTTCATCAAATCCATTTCAGAAAAATATTTTATAATAAGTGTATTAGAAAATCCGATTGTTAGGATACCAATTGTTAAGCGAATCTGAAAATGAAATTAACACTTTCATGCATTTGGACAAGATTTTGCTATAGATTTTCAAGTTCAATCATGAAGATAAAACATGCTCATGATCATAAAAATTTTGTATCCAAAACACATAATTTCGAACATGTTATTAAGGCATGTAATAGTGTAAAATCATCATGGCAATTAAGTGATTTGAACATTGAATCAAGAAAGTCCGAAAAATAATCTTAACAAGTTCATGTATTCAAGCACATTTTTGCCATAGTTTTTCAAATACACTCATGAAAATAACACATGCTTATCATCATGTATAGCTTAAAATCTCATGCATAAAATTGTTAATCAAAATATCATTATGCATTTCTTCAAATCAAACATGATTTTTTTTTTTTAATCAAAATCAAGAAATAACAATGGAAATCAACATAATACACATTATTACTTCTTAACCATGATTTCATATTTTCAATCAAGATCATTTTATTTGTTTATCATAAAATATGCAATATTATCATTTTCGAAATTACTTAGCATGATCATAATTTTTTTTTTAAAAACATGTAATTTATAAGAAAATTAATTCTAAACTAAAAAAGAAAATACATCATGAAAGCATCAAGTAATTTCAAAATAAATTAGGGGGATTTCGATTACCTCATCATTGAAAGCGATTAAGGCATAGTTTGCCACCTCGCCTTTCTTGATTTTCTTCTCGTCTTCGGAGGAGCTCGATTCATCCCACTTTGTGTTCTTCTTCTTTGGCCTCTTCCTTCATTCAAGTTTATTATTTATTTTAGATTTTTGTTTAATAAACTTATTAAGATTTAGTGTTCGAAGTTCAAGTTCATCATTGTCCTCATCACTTGAGTCATCACTCAAGTGGTATTCATTTGTCCAGAGTTCCAAATCCTTCCTGTTCTTTGGAAGGTGATTTTGTTCATCATATTCATCATGTGCATTGTGCACCATTTCATATGTCATCAATGAACCAATTAGTTTTTTTTGGTAAGAAAAAAAAAAAAAAAAAACAAGTGTTAAGTTGTTTAGGTTTTTAGCTTCTTGTATTGCAGTTACTTTTGAATCCCAAGTTTTAGAAAGAGAACGCAAAATCTTGTTTAAGAGTTCAAAATCCAAAAAATATTTTCCAAGAGCTCTTAAACTATTGACGACATCCGTGAAACGGGTGTACATGTCGCCTATAGTCTTGCTTGGTTGCATTCGAAAAAGCTCAAAATCATGCAATAAAATGTTGACTTTCGAGTCTTTGACTCTACTAGTTCCCTCGTGCGTGATTTCAAGTGTTCGCCAAATGTCAAAAGCCGTTTCGCACGTAGAAATCCAATTGAACTCATTTTTGTCCAAAGCACAAAATAAGGCATTCATAGCCTTTGCGTTTAAAGAAAAATACTTTTACTCAAAATCCGACCATTCGTTCATCGGTTTAGAGGGAAGTTGAAAACCGTTTTCAACGATATTCCATAAATCCAAATTCATAGAAATCAAGAAAACTCTCATTCGAGTTTTCCAATAAGTGTAGTCTGTCCCATTGAACATGGGTGGATGTGTACTAGAATGACCCTCTTGGTTTCTGGCATATGCCATCTCTTTTGGGTTTTAATCCATTTGAGAGTTAGCCCCACTTTGATACCAATTGTTAGGATCAAGAGAACTAAGAGGGGGGGGGGGGGGGGGTGAATTAGTGCAGCGGAAATCTTTCGACGATAAAAAAACGTTCGAACAATAAAAGCGATTTCGGTGTGAAAGCCGATTCTAAGATTACTTTAACTTAAGATTAAGTGAGACGACGTTAAAGTCAATCTATGAAGGCAGTTTACAGTTATGATGAAAATCAGAATATAAGCGCAAACTGAAATACGACGTTCGTACTATAAAAGCGATTTTGGTATTAAAGATGATTCGTAAACCACTTTAACTTGAGATGAAGCGAGATGCAATTAAAGCAAAGATATAAAGGCAGTTTGTTGTTAAGATGGAAATCAGAACGTAAACACAAACTGAAGTATGATGTTCGTACGATAAAACTTATTTGCGTCTAAACGCCGATTCGAAGAGTACTGAACTTTAAAAACGTTCGTAAAAGCACAGAAGGCAGTAAGCTATTGAGAAGGTTTGCAGTAAAGATAAGATGCTCAAAGTAAATGCAAACCGAGATTTAGAGTGGTTCGGTCAATCTTGACCTACTCCACTTTTGGTTTCCTCCACCGACGAGGTCATCGACGTCAACTAGAGGCCTTCCTTCAATAGGCGAAGACCAACCACCCTTTTACAGTTTCACTCCTTTTGACGGGATTAGGAGACAACCCTTATAAAATTTTCTCTCCTCTCATTAAAGCTCAGAACTTGGAAGAAAAGAGGGAGAAGAACTTTTGGCCTTTACAACAATTTTGAGCTCTAAAAATCACAGAACAAGATCAAGATTTCGGTGTATGTTCCCTGCTATCAGTGCTGAATAGGTAGGGTATTTATAGCCCCCAACCCAGTTCAAATTTGGAGCTCAAAACTGTCAATTCCTGGAATTCCGGGATCTGGCGGTTGTACCTCCTGACTGGAGCGGTTGCACCGCCTAGCAGAGCTCGAAGACTGAGCCTTTGGGCGGTGCCACCTCCTGTCAAGGACGGAAGCACCTCCTGCCAGAGCTCGAAGACCGAGCTCAAGCGGTGCCACCGCCTGACTGAGGCGGTTGCACCTCCTACCAGAGCTCGAAGACCGAGCTCAGGCGGTGCCACCTCATGTCAGGGGAGGTTGCACCGCCTAGTCTCGCTCGGAGACTGAGCCCAGGCGGTGCCACCTCCTGGCTAGGGCGGTTGCACCGCCCAGTCTCCCTCGGAGACTCAGCCCAGGCGGTGCCACCTCCTGGCTTAGGCGGTTCAACCGCCTGGCAGAAATCAGGGTCCGAATGGGTTGATCCATTCGACCCAATTTGGGTTTTTCAAGGGCCCAATTGCCCCAAGATTAAGTTAATGGGATCACCTCCCATTTCCAACTTAATCATTGTGCTAACTACGATATTCCCTAAGACATTTACTGCAACTTGCTCCAGTGCGTCAATCGCTTCTTCCGGTGAGCTTCCGGCGAACTTCCGTCGATCATCCGATGAACCCTCGGTGATGCTCCTACGGACTTCCGGCAAACTCCTGGACTTGCGACGATCCACTTGGCGAGTTCCGACGAGCTTCTTTGGCAAGCTCATGGACTTCTCGGATTTGTTCCCGCAGAACCTCCGACGACTGTCCGAACTTCCCTCGAACTCTCGAACTCCCAACGTGATCATTGTCCTGACTCCGGCATAACTCCTGCTGCATGTCTTACTTTCATCGTAGTTAATCCTGCACACACAAAACTTCGATCGAGACAATTAATCCTAAGCAATTAACCAAGTTGTCCAGCATGTCATTGGTCCCTCGACGCTTCTTCTGATTCTTCGTCGCATCGTCCTTTCCTGCAGCCTATTGCCCAATTGGCCAGTTGACTCCGCAACTCCGATATCCTTGGCACAATACCCGCTCTTCTTGGCCCGATGCCCCAGTCCACGGCCCGAAGCCTTCTGTTGATACGTTGACCGATCCACCGGGCCGACGTCCAATCTTCTAACATGTTCCTCCGGCACAACATGATTTTCCTACTTTAATTGTCTCATCCTGATCGAAGCATCCTGCGTCACTCAAAACGCAGATTAAATCATAAACATATATCAAGTAGTTTCATCATCAAAATACGAGATTCAATAGTCCTAACATAATGTCCCTCTCAATTAGGACTCTCCTAGCTAGAGTCCTAACAGAGTCCTAACAGAATGTCCCTCTCAATTAGGACTCTCCTAGCTAGAGTCCTAACAATATCCTACCATGCATGATCAAAATTTCTCCTTATTTTATCATTGTAAACAAGAAAGAAGAAGGGAAGAACAAAATAGTGTAAAATAATTTAATATTTCAAGGTATACAAGCCATAAATACAATCACATCATGTCATGAAAGATAAAATCACTTGAATACCAAACGACATGATTCATTTTGATACATCTCTTCTTTAAATAAAAAATAAAAGGAATTATTTGGAGATCATGATATAGATAAAATTCGTTCAATCTTGTATTAGAACAAGATATTAATTTAAGCATATAAAATTTCTCAATTCATTATGAATCATAAAAAAAAATGTGGTTCCAAAAAATCATGATTCATTTAGGAAAATTTTCTCTTTAGTACATGACAAGAAGAAATATAGCAATGATACTAATCATGATTCATTTGGATGGTAGATGGCAAAAAGAAACATTGAGGATAAAGGATCTTGATTTTTATAGAGTAAATCCCAAGTTTTAAATCTCAAAAAATTAAGATAAAGCCCATTCAAATTCAAATCATCAAATCAAAATCATTTTCAAGAGATTCATAAAACGATGATAAAATAGATTCATCAAAGTCAATAAGATGGAGAAAAAGAATTTTTAAGAAACATACTTTTCTCTATTTAGTTGTTTCATACAAGCATGTCTTTGTCCTTTTTATGCCAAAAAGAATATATATCGTCTTTGATAAGTAAAAGTAAATTGATTTTGTGTAATGTTTCTACAAATAGCTTTGTCTATACAAGTTATAGACGAAGCTAGGTAACTCGTAGAGTATTCATGCGGTAGTTATGACTACACATGTTGTAGACTATAACTCTTAACTATGGCCAACAAATAAAATTTAAAGTCCAAATATGCCAATATTTCCTGTGGGTATAGCTATTACCATCCTTCCCAAGATCTTTAGTTGATAGCAAAATTGAATTTGATAAAAATATCTTTTTCTCTTTGGGTAAGGTGCTCCATTTTGAGATCGTTCTCCATACATGATCTTGAGTCTCTAATAATCTCTATCAAGAGCTGAGCATTGTTTGTGTGTTGACACTCAAAGATTCTATTACATCTCTCCTTCCACATCCACCAAATAGCGCATCTGAAAGTAACCTTTGCCAGTTGTGTGAGATGCCCTTTTCTTGAGAAACATTGCATGAGATCGCCTAGTTCTTGGTGCAAGTTTGGTTGCGGCAGCCTATTGAGTTCAAATCGCTTGAGAATCTCCTTCCATATCCATTTTGTATAATCACAAGCAAAATAGAGGTGGTCAATAGTTTCTTCTTGTTGCATACAAAGGGAGCATCGGTTAACATGATAGATACCTTTTCTTTTCATATTGTCTATTGTAGGTAGTTTATTGAGAAGGGCCTGCCATATACATAAGAAATGTCTTTGTGATCCCGGTCGATCCCATGTCCAACTGCTTGGGACCCACTTGTTATTTCTTTGCCTAATTTGATTCCATGCGGATGTGGCACTAAATTTGCCATTATCATGAGGCCAAATAAGTATATCTGAAGAGTTGTTCCTGATTGGAATAGCTATAATAGTCGGCCAAAGTGATAACATTTCGGGAGAAATAAGATTAGGGAGACACCAGGTACCGTTAGCAATGAACTCAGAAACCTTCCAATCTTTGGGAGCCCCAAGATCTTTTCGTATTCTGTCACCATATAATTGAAATATACTCTTCCCATTCACCCAAGGATCATACCACATATTAGTACTAGTTCCAGAAGAGATTGCATAGGAAATGTGTTTGATTAGCTAATTCCAGAATATATATCATCAATCGTTTAGGATCGAAAAATAAATTCCGTCATAAAAATCATCAAGATCAATAAACCACGAAAATCATCGTGTATAACTTTAAAATCTCATGCATAAAATAAAATCATCAATCATGCATGATTTAATATTAAAACATCATTATGCATTATTAAATCATCAAGCATGATTTCATATTTTCAATCAAAAATCATTTGGTTTGTTTATCATAAGATATGCATTTTTCATGATTATTTTTAAAATCATTAGAAAGGTGAGCATGATAAGCATAATCCTAATTCATTAGCATTTTCATTATATTATTTAAACATGCAATTTTCAAGAAAATTAATTCTATACAAAAAAAGAAAATGTATTATGGAATGCATCATGTAATTTTGAAACTGATAAGGAGACTTTTTTTGGCTCTATTTTTGAAGTCATTTGAGGTTTACAAATCTGTCACTCTTTCCTACTTGGGAAAGTAAGAAAATGAGTAGAAAGGGGCTGTGATTTTGAGAAAAAAGTGTTGAAAAGTTGAGTTCCCTCCTCCCTGAGCTTGAAGGTTGTTCTAAGGGAGGTGTGTGAGGGTTACCTTAAGGGGTGTAAAGGCTATCTCCTAACCCTGTGAAAAGAAGAAAAAGTTGTATGAGTAGTTAATCTTCGCCCATTGAAAGAAGATTGGTAGTGGAAACCCTTGGCCTCGAGTGAAGAGGAATCGGGAGTGGACGTAGGTCGCGATTATCAAACCACTATAAATCTGATGTGCTCTTTTCTTTTGCTACTTACTTTTATTGCTTACTTAGCTGCTCGCTTTACTTTACATTTACTCTAAGTCAAGCTTAAATACTTTCTGATACGGACTTTATCGAAACTTTTTTTCTACATTGAATGAGTTTTTGAATCGATATAAAATTTATGAAAGCCGATTTCTTAATGGATTTATTTTTGAAGAAGTTTATGTTGAACAACCTCCTAGATTTGAGAATGATAATCTCCCTAATCATGTATTTAAATTAAATAATTTTTCTGAAGGCAAGGTTGATACTACATTGTTTATCAAAAAATTTGAAAATAATTTTCTTATTATTCAAATTTATGTTGATGATATTATTTTTGGTTCTACGAATGAATCTCTATATGAGTCATTTGCTAAAAGTATGAGTCTTGAATTTGAAATGAGTTTGATGGGGGAATTAACTTTATTTTTGGGCTTACAAATCAAACAAATAAGTAATGGTATATTTTTTAGTCAAACAAAATATGCTTTAGATTTACTAAAAAAATTTAATATGGATAGCTCAAAGGCTATCAACTCTCCTATGAGCACCTCCACTAAGTTAGAAATTGATGAAAGTGGAGAAAGCTTTGATAAAAAAGCTTACAGGGGTATGAAAGAAAGTTTGCTTTAACTTACTTTTGGTGCATTCTTATGAGTTATTTCGAATTAAACCGAGTGAGACCATTGGAGACATGTATACCCGATTTATGGATGTCGTCAATGGTCTAAAAGGACTTAGTAAAGGTTTCTCAGATTTTGAACTTGTTAATAAAATTTTAAGATCCCTTCCAAAGAGTTGGGACCCTAAAGTAATGGTCATTCAAGAGACCAAAGATCTAAATAATTTTCCTCTTGAAGAACTAATTACGTCACTAATGACCTATGAAATGACATATAAAGCTCATGAAGAGCTTGAGGACACCCTTCCAAAGAACAGGAAGAATATAGTACTGAGAACATAAGAAGACCACTTGAAAGAAAACTAAAGTAATGAGGACCTTGATGAAGACTTGACACTATTAACAAGAAAATTTAAAAATTTATAAAAAGAAATAAATTCAAAAATGATACTAAAAATAAATTTGAACCAAAGAAAGAACAAGTGATATGCTATGAATGCAAGAAGCCGGGACACTTCAAGAGTGAATGTCCCTAAGCAAAGAGGAGGTAACCAAAGAAGAAGGCGCTCAAAGGTACATGGGACGACTCAAGTGCTTCCGAAGAAGAGGAGTCAACCAATACCGAGCAAGTTGCTCACTATGTGCTAATGGCTATTGGAGATGAGGTAACAAGTTCATTAGACGCAAATTTAACTTTCAATGAGCTTTCAAATGCTTTTCATGAATTGTTTGATGAATGTAGAATCCTAAGTAAAAAATACAACTCTTTAAAAAAGGAACATGATTCTCTTATTAGCGACTTTGATAGAGTAAAGATTGAGCATGAAAATAGCTTACCTTCCTGCACAAAATGCCATGAACTAGAAATACTTCAAAAGGAAAACATGCTACTTAAGGAATCCTTAGAAAAGTTTGAGGTTGGTTGCAAATCCTTGAACATGATCCTTGCCAACAAGGGTCACGTTCATAGAAAAGGCAGAATCGGATTTGTGAGTAGCTCTCACTATAATCCAACCACCTTTGTTAAAGGCCCTACTTTGCATGTCTCGCCCCAAAACAAATGCATCTTTTATTACAAATTTTGGCATGTAACTTATCATTGTCCATTCAAGAAATGTAGTCCACATAAATTAATTTGGGTTCCTAAAAGAACCTCAAATGACTCAATACAACATGATAAGCTATGTAGATCGATTTTTGAGGCACCCAAGGTCAAATGGGTACCTAAAAATTATCTTTTTTTTGTAGAAAAATATACCATCATAAGCTAAGAGCAAGAGATAGTCCCTTGATAGTGGATGCTCAAGGCATATAACCGGAGATCTATCTTAATTCTCTAATGTTACTAGCATAAACGAGGGTATGTCACCTTCGGAGACAACAACAAGGGTAAAATCATTGACAAAGGAATAATAGGTAACAAATCTAACTTTTTTTTTAAAGATATGTAGTTAGTTGATTGCTTAAAGCATAACCTCTTGAGCATTAGTCAATTGTGCGATAATGGATATATTGTTAAATTTGAATCTAATACTTGCATTATTGAAAAACCACACAAAAACATATCTATAATTACACTAAAACAAAATAACGTATACACTATTGACATTAATGATCTTTGCAATGAAATATATTTTTCGATTTTGAATGATGATGCTTAGCATAGGAGATTAGGTCATGCTAGCATAAAACTAATCTCTCAAATTTCATCTAAAGAACTTATAAGAGGAATTCCTCATATCAAGTTCGTCAAGGATAATGTATGTGATGCGTGTCAACTAGGAAAACAAATAAAAAGTAACTTCAAACCTAAGAATCAAATAAGCACCTCTAGACCTTTGCAATTGATCCATATAGACTTGTTTGAACCAATTGCTACATCAAGCCTAGGAGGTAGCAAATATGCATTTGTCATTGTGGATGATTTTAGTAGATACACATGGACTTACTTCTTAGCACATAAAAATGATTGCTTTAGGTATTTCTCTAAGTTTCATAAACTTGTTCAAAATGAAAAAGGTTTTATGATTTTATCAATTCGAAGTGATCACGGTAGTGAATTTCAAAATCGTGATTTCCAAGAATTTTATGAATCTAATGGATACAACCACAACTTCTCTACTCCAAGAAATCCTGAACAAAATATAGTAGAAAGAAAGAATAGAAACTTATAAGAAATGGCTAGAACCATATTAAATGAACATAGCTTTCCCAAATATTTTTGGGCTAAAGCCATAAATACGGCATGCTATATCATGAATAGGGTTTTAGTAAGACCTTTACCTTCCAAAACTCCTTATGAGTTGTGGAACAACAAAAAACCTAATGTTTCATATTTTAAAGTTTTTAGGTGTAAGTGTTTTATCTTGAATGAAAAAAATGCTTTAGGAAAATTTGATGCTAAATCCGATGAAGGATTTTTTCTTGACTATTCTTCTATTTCTAAAGCATTTTGTATCTTTAATAAAAGAACTTTGATTATAGAAGAATCCATTCATGTTGTTTTTAATAAGATTTTTGAAATTAAGAAAAATAATTTTGATGATGATGTTGATTTTGATGCTTTGAATTTAAATGAAACCCTTTCTCTATCTAGCAACTTGGATGCATTACTTCTGAAATATCCTTACCCAAGGATTGGAAGTATGTAGATGTTCATCCTAAGGAGCTAATCATAGGAGAAACATCTAAAGGGGTACAAACTCGTTCTTCTCTTAAGAATTTTTGTGCCAACGCCACTTTTCTCTCCCAAGAACCAAAATGCATTGGCGAGGCCTTGAAAGATGATTCACGGGTCATTGCAATACAAGATGAGTTAAATCAATTTGAAAAAAATGAGGTGTGGAAGCTTGTTCCTAGGCCAAATGACCATTTAGTTATTAGTACTAAATGGGTCTTTAGAAACAAGCAAGATGAATTTGGTATCATGGTTAGAAATAAGGCTAGATTAGTGGCCAAAAGTTTCAACGAAGAAGAAGGGATCGACTATGAAGAGAACTTTGCTCCTATGGCATGATTAGAAGCCATAAGGATGCTCCTTGCTTATGCTAGTAGTAACAATTTTAAGTTGTTTCAAATGGATGTTAAAAGTGCTTTTCTTAATAGATTTATTTTCGAAGAAGTTTATGTTGTATAACCTCCCAAATTTGAGGATGATAATGTCCTTAATCATATATTTAAATTGACTAAAGCCCTCTATGGCTTGAAACAAGCCCCAAGGGCTTGGTATGAGAGACTTAGCTTATTTCTTATCGAAAATAATTTTTCTAACGGCAAGGTTGATATTACATTGTTTATCAAAAATTTTGAAAATAATTTTCTTATTATTCAAATTTATGTTGATGATATTATTTTTGGTTCTACGAATGAATCTCTATATGAGTCATTTGCTAAAAGTATGAGTCTTGAATTTGAATTGAGTTTGATGGGGGAATTAACTTTCTTTTTGGGCTTACAAATCAAACAACTAAGTAATGGTATATTTCTTAGTCAAACAAGATATACTTTAGATTTGCTAAAAAAATTTAATATGGATAGTTCAAAGGCTATCAACTCTCATATGAGCACCTCCACTAAGTTAGAAATTGATGAAAGTGGAGAAAGCTTTGATAAAAAAGCTAACAAGGGTATGATAGGAAGTTTGCTTTACCTTACCGCAACTAGGCTAGATATCATGTTTAGTGTAGGACTTTGTGTTAGGTTTTAATCTAATCCTAAGATATCTCATCATAAAGTAGTTAAGAGAATACTTAGATATCTTAAAGGAACCACAAATGTAGGATTATGGTATCCAAAATCTGAGAACTTTGAGTTAATTTCTTATGCTGATGCAAATTTTGCTAGATGTAGATTAGATAAAAAAAGCACATCACGAACATGTCAATTTTTAGGACAAGCACTTGTTTCTTGGACTTCCAAGAAACAAAATTCGGTTGCACTATCTACAACCAAAGCCAAGTACATTGTAGCTAGTGCATGATGTGTACAAGTTGTGTGGATGAAAAACACTTTAGAATATTATAAGATTTATCTTAAAAACATTTCCATAAAATGTGATAACACAAGTGCAATATGTTTAACAAAAAATCTCATTCAACATTCTAGAACTAAACATATTGATATTAGGCATCACTTTATACGAGATCATGTTAATAATCATGATGTAATCTTAGAGTTTATTGATACGAAACATCAATTAGCCGATATTTTTACAAAGCCCTTAAGTGAAGAACAATTTGATTTTATTAGAAGAGAATTAAGAATGTTAATTTGTCCGAATGCATGAATTTGTTAAATTTCATTTTCGGACGTCTTGATTGTTTGATTACTCACTTAAATTCGGTGCTGATGATTTTATGATATGAATTTTACATGATGATAAGGTTGTGTGCTTCAATAACATGTTTACTTTGATGTTGGAAATTTTGTGCTTTGATGCCAAAAGTTTCTATGATGATGAGCATGTTATGATACAATGATGCAATATTATGTTTACTTGATGATTATGATTTGTATTGAATATTGAGAAGTTTTAATCATACATCGGATTCTTAATCTTTGAGTACTACAAAGCACTAATGATATTACCTCCTGCAAGTAGTGATGAAAAGACTATGACAAAACATTTTCTAAATGCATGAAGTATTTATATATATCTTGATATTTGATTCATGGAAGTCATTGATAAATGCATCTCTCACGGATTTCTCTCTTATGAATTTTTGATGAGAAATGGATTTGATGCAATGCGCTTCTCAATATGAAGTTTTATTCGTGAATTTCTCATTCATGTGATACTCCTCTCCCATGAATTCTTCTCATGAAAACTAAAGGAATTTCAATGGATATCTTAATCCTTGAAAGATGAATTCTCGTGTGTGATAATGAAAGCATGTGTGTGATAATTTTCGTGGGGATTTGATTTCATATGGATATCTTAATCTTTTTCAAGAATCCCTTCTCTTTGTCAAAATGAAAGCATGTTTTAATATTTTTTACTTGAGTCAAATAATTTCATAAACTTAGTTCTTCATAGATTCCCTCCTTGCCTTATTTCCTCTTCTTCATGCAAAATTATGATGATAAGGGGGAGAAGTTGTTGGAATCTATCGTTTTAATGTTGATAGCATCTAATGATGAGAACTTTTAAGTGTGAAACTTGACTTATTTTACCACACTTGCTATGTTGGATTGTTCTCCTTTTTGTTGATGATAAAGGGGGAGAAATAATACCAAAATGTGATAAATTGATGACAAATGTATGCAATGTATTTCATCATATATACTTGAAATATTTGCTTGATAAATTTTATTCATTATGATAAGATATCAAGAGCTTAGATTGTAATTTTACAAATTGATATCTTGCCATAGAATGATAAATTGCCATCTTTGTCAACTTTCATATTTGAAATATCATACTTGAAAATGGATGTCATGCCTTGACATCATTTTAAGAATGTTAGATCATGATAAGAATTATGATATGTGTATTGAAAAGTTTAAATAAACTTAACTTATCAATATATCTCTTGAATTCAAAGGCCTTGAATTCAAGAATGTCTTTTATCAAGTATGGCATATAGATAGGGGGAGTTAAGGTTAACTCCGTCATTAATTGATTGTCATCATAAAAAAGGAGGGGATTGCTAAATCTCGGATTCTGATGATGTAAGTCAATTATAATTTGTTTGATCTAATCTATATGTTGAGAAAAGTGTGCAGGATTAACTACGATGGCAGTAAGACATAAAGCGGGTGTTATGCCGGAGTCAAGATCTAGATCTCATTGGGAGTTCGAGAGTTCAACGGAAGTCCGGACGTTCGTCAGAAGTTCTGCGAGAACCAACCGAGAAGTCTAGGGGCTTGCCATAGAAGCTCGTCGGAACTCATCAAGAAGATCGTCGTAAAGTCTAGGAGCTTGCCGGGAGTCCATCGGAACATTGCCGAGAGTTCGTCGGATGTTCACCGGAAGCTCTCCAAAAGAGCAATTGACGCATTGGAACAAGAAGCACTGTAAATTGTGTCTTAATTATCATAGTTAGAGCATAAATTAAGTTAGGATTAGGAGGTAATCCCACTGACTTAATTATGGGCCAATTGGGCCCTTAACAAGGCTGAATTGGGCCGAATTGAGCACCCAATTCAGCCCTTGAAAACATGATCGGTGGTGGCACCGAAAGGGCTGGCAATGGTCCGCTTGGAAAGCAGTGCCTTTGGATTCCTGGGCGGTGGTACCGCCAAGAATGGGTGGTGGTATCGCCGACAGCAATGCTTCTAGTGGTGGTACCACCCCTATTCGATAGTGGTACCGCCTAGGGTCATATCAACGACGATAGTACCGCCCAATAATGATGGTGGTACCACCAGTACCCCAGATTCTAGGGATGTCACTTTTTCACTCCAATTTTGAAGCCAATGAGGCCTATAAAAACCTCACCCTTTTTTGCATGAAGGGCACAAAACTATTGGCTTAATCTTGAAGTCTTGAGTTTGAAAGTGTTATAAAAGTTAGAATTCTCCTCCTTCATCTCTTAACCTTGTAACCATCCAAGAAAGAGGAGTGAGACTTGTAAGGGTTGTCTCCTAAACCCGGGAAAAAGATAAAGTGTTGTAAAAGAGGTGGTCGGTATTCACTATTGAAAGAAAGCCTTTAGTGGACGCCGAAGACCTCGTCGGAGGAGGAATCCGAAAGTGGATGTAGGTCACGTTGACCGAACCACTCTAAATCTGGTTTGCATTTCGTTCTGAGCAATTTTCTTTAACTACAAATCATTTCATAGCAAAGTGCTTCTTCTCCTCATCTTGCTTTCACTACACTTACACTCTCTTACGTTTTAAAGTTACTATCTTTCCGTATCGATTTCCTTCGAACGTACAAAATATTTTCTGAAATTGTAAAAGTTTTTCGCTGCACTAATTCACCCCCCCCCCTCTTAGTGCAGCTCTTGATCCTAACAGAGGTTATAGTTAAGGGATTACAATATCTCTCTCAACTCTTCTCCCTAAACTATCAATCTAGGTGGTCCTGTGAAAAGATAGGAAGAGAGGAGAAGGATCTAGTTCCTCTTTACAGATTGACAGGGATCTAGGATCTAAAGATGGTGCCTTTGCAGATCAAATAGATATCTATTTAGGATGGCATCAAAAGGTATGCATCGTTAAACTAGATCCAAGTATTTGATTTCAATCCTGGCAAAAAAGATTGTTTCCACATTTAATACAGCATATTATAGCTTACTATTGGTATCAGAGCTAGGTTCTTGAGATCAAATACATTAGATATATTTTTTATGCTTACAATTGGTATCAAAACCAGGTTCTTGAGATCAAATACATTAGATATATTATTTTTGTTTATGAATGATCCCTATTCTTTGATGATGGCTTCTATATGTTGCGCTGGGCAGCATGCGCGTCATAGTGCATAGGCGACAGCACCGCACCCATGTGGTAGCCGCACGCGGGCTGAACCTACATTTATTTGATGGCCCCACAAAGGTAGATAATCGCATCAAGTGGAGGCAGCGTGCGGGTAGGCCACCCATTGGTGGCAGTCGTGGCCAGCCATGCATAAGCGTCAGCAGCCGTGTCTAAGTGGCGGCCACGCGCGAGCAGCCACGTCCAAGCGGTGGCCACGCGCGAGCAATCGTGTCCAGGCAACGACCATGCACGAGTAGCCTCGTCCAAGTGGTAGCCACATGTGAGCAGTCATGCTTAGGCGACAGCCACGCATGGGCAGGAACCGTCGCAGTGATCGCGTCTAGGCATGAACCGTCGCAACGGCAACGCGCAGGAAGGAACCGTGACAGCAGCTGCGAGCGGGCAAAGGCAGCCCCGCGATGGAAATATAGTTACAGTTTTACCCTTATGAAATTGAGAATTCTAATTTATATTCTCAATTATAAAATTAATAAATATGATTCATTATAATTATGATTGAATTTAATCATGATTATATTTTGACTATTTGATTAGAATTATTCTTTGATTAAAAAAAAAGAACTATAAATTATGGTTTAGTTTTATAGTTTTCTCATATGAATTATTGATTATACATGTGGTAAATAAAATCCAATTATTATTTTTGGATATTCATTTGGTTATTCACATGTATATGTTTGAAATTATGAAATAATATTTACCTTTCAGATGAAGGCATGATTTATATGTTATCATGATTATCATATGAGTCTTCTTTTACTGATTAATATTCAATAATTATTGTGGTTGTTATTCTATTATTGAATTATTTATCATTAATATTCAATAATTAATTATGGTTGTTATTCTATTATTGAACTGCTTAACATAAATTAAATTAAATAAATTTGTTAAATATTATTTGTAATTCATCTTCCTAAGTTTTATCTGATTTGTAGTTGCCAAACTAGCTTAATAAGCTTTTGTGATATGAATTACAATAAAAGTTTTATCATTTATAGAATATTTTAAATTATATTTTATATTATTGTATTGGTCTTGTAGCCACCAAAGTTACTTAGACCAATGACTTATAAAATAATATTAAGGAATTAGTCCTAAATGATATTAAGGGAATAATATTCATAATTTTACACATAATTAGGAGATTTAGATAATCCCAAAGGAGAATCTACTTCAAATAATTATATGATAGGGTAGGATGATACTATTTTGACTATTCTTGCAGTTTAGGGTTGTATACCCAAAGGCAATAACACTATTCCACAAGGATGATATCAGTCCTTCATAGATGATCTTGAGTGAATAGTAGATATGTCAATATTTCACGCAAAGGTGTAATATAAATGATATCAATAGTTCATCAAATTTTTGACAAATTCAAAGCATTAATGTTATTTTATATTTTGCAGTAGTACTTCTGTCCATATATTCATACGCTTCTAGTGTCCTTGTACTCTCTGGATCAAATTATTCAGAATGGTTAGAGCATGTGTAATTTACACTAGGTGTATTAGATCTTGATTTAGCATTGCTCGTTAAAAAACCTACAGACTTGATTGATAAAAGTATAGTAGAATAAGTTAATGAAATGAAGGCTTGGGAAAGATTTGATAGACTTAGTTTAATGTTCATAAGAATGACAATTGCAAATAATATAAAGACTTTATTACCGATTGCAACTACCGCACAACAATATTTAAAGGTTATTGAAGACAGATTTAAATTTGTTTATAAGTCATTGGTTGGCACACTAATAAAAGAACTGACTACGACTCAATATGATAGCAATCGAGGAATTCAGGATCATATCCTCAATATGGCTGATAAAGCTGCAAAACTTAAAACATTAGGCATGAATGTTGATGAGTCTTTCCTCGTGCAGTTCATTCCTAATTCTCTTCCTTCTCAGTTTGGCCCATTCAAGATTCACTATAATACAAATAAGGATAAGTGGGACTTGAATGAGTTAACTAGCATGTGTGTTCTGGAAGAATTAAGGTTAAAGGAGGAAAGCTCATATAATGTCATGATTGCTACTTAAGGAGCTGGTAATAAGAAAAGAAAATTAAAGCATTATCAATCAAAAAAATTTGTCGGGTTTGGAAATGTTAAACAGACTAATGAAAAGAAAGCCTTTATAGTAAAGTACTTCTTTTGTGGCAAGAAAGAACATGTGAAGAAGGACTACATTAAACGTAAGACTTGGTTCGAAAAAAAAGGTATTAACTTGACCTTGGTATGTTTTGAATCAAACATTACATAAGTTCCTTCTAACACTTGATAGATTGATTCTAGTGCTTCAACTCATGTTACCAATAATATGCAGGGATTTCTTTCAATTTAAAAACCAAATGAACATAAAAGATTCATCATTATGGGAAATCGTCTTAAAGCAAAAGTGATATCAATGGGGACTTATCTATTAGGATCAAGAGCGGCACTAAGAGGGGGGGTGAATTAGTACAGTGGAAAATTCTTTGATTTTTATATAAAATATTTCATACGTTCGATGAAAACTGAATCGAAAGGATAGCAACTTGAAACGTATGAGAGCGTAAGCAAGATGAGGAGGAGAAGCAGTTTGCTATGAAATGATTTGCAGTTAAAGTAAATTGCACTAATGAAAAGCAAACCCAAATTTAGAGTGGTTCGGTCAATGTGACCTACATCCACTTTCGGATTCCTCTTCTGATGAGGTTTTCGACATCCACTAAAGGCCTTCCTTTAATAGGTAAAGACCAACCACCTTTTATAGTGCTTTCTCATTTTCACAAGTTTAGGAGAGAACCCTTACAAGTCTTACACCTCTCTTGAATGATCTCAAAACTTAGAAAGGGAGGAGGACTCTAGCACTTGTTTACAACACCTTTACATCCCAACAACTTAAGATTTTCTCAATGCTTTCATGCTCTTTCATGCAGAAAAGGATGAGGTTTTTATAGACCTTAATAGCTTCAAAAATAGAGTCAAAAAGTATCTAATCTCAGATTTTCAGGGTCCTAGTGCCTGACACCTGACACTGGGCAGTACCACTACCTGACAGAGCTCGTAGACCGAGATCTAGCGGTACCACTGCTTGACAGGGGTGGTACCACCGCTAGCAGCAATAACTGTAGGTGGTACCACTGCCTAGTCTAGGTGGTACCACTGCCCAAACCACCTAGGAGACTAGGTCTTCTGGGCGGTGCCACCATCGGCCCTAGCGGTGCCACCGTCGGCTATATTTGTAGGGGCTAATTGGGCTATTCAATCCAGCCCAAATCAGCTCTGTTAAGGGCCCAATTGGCCCCTAATTAAGTTCTTGGCATCTCGCTGCCCTTCCATAGCCATCCATCAATCCTCCACAACCGCTCAAAGCAATTCTCACAATTGCTTAAAATTCGTCACCAAATTCTGTCGTCATCTCCACCACCATGGATCATCTTTTGATCTCCCCATGAATTGCAACAGGTTCTGATTTTCTACCTTACTACTGCTGTGATTAGTTATCCTTATTTGAAAATCCCAAAAAAATTATTCCTATATTTCTGCATAAACTTTTCGTCATAAAGTTTTCATCTCTACGATGAAAGATACATTGCAGAATTCCAACCGTATAGCGTCGTCTGTTTGATCTTGCTACTGTGTTTTTTCTATCCAAATCTCTACGAAATTTTTATGACATCTATGACACTTCCAAACAGCAGATTTTCCTTTGGTTTTGTCAAAAATTCTCAATATAAACCATTGATATTTTACATCTAATCTGCTATACTTGAAAATCTACACTATAAAATTTCAGCCGCATAGCACTGTTTTTTTATCTTGATACTATGTTGTTTCTATCCAAATCTCTACGAATTTTTTATGATAGCTTTAACACTTCCTAACAGTGGATTTCCCTTTGGTTTCATTAATACGAAATTTTTATGATAGCTTTAACACTTCCTAACAGTGGATTTCCCTTTGGTTTCATTAAAAAATTCTCAATATAAACTACTGATCTTTTATGTCCAATCTGCTATACCTAAAAATCTGTGTTGCAGAAAATTTCAACCGCATATTGTTGCCTTAACCCATCTATTTGCAATCTTTTTTGAATGAAATTTCTTATACACTTCATATATCATCTTGGCTTCCATCTAAGATTGATCTATTAAGAAATTCATTTCTGAAAACGATTTTATGTTGCTGCAAATTTTCATCGTAACCCGCTGAAATTTTTCGACGAGAATTCTGCAATCGCAACTTGCACCAATTTCCTTGCTGTTATACTATCGAAATTTTCTTGATTAAATTATATATCCTTGCTGTCATATAAACTGTGATTTTGCTATCAATTCCCTCCTTAATTCTCTCAAGTTTTTGGTGGAAATTATGTCGAGAAACCGTTGTTTCTTCGACGACAATTCTACTCTTACAAGAGAGCACATACTTGCTGCAACTTTCATTGATTTCTATCAAACCTTTGCTACCACCTACCATAGATCCAAAACATTCATCCATAACCCTAAAACTCCACCAAACTACACCCTCAAACTGCACCCAAAATAGCCACAAAACAATCCTAAACCGTAGCCTACATCCACCAATCCACCAACCCTTTTGACCATCACCTCTCTCAACCAATACATGCCTTTAACCCGACAAGAAAAGAAAGATCTTAACATCATAGATTTGGCAGCATATACTATGGCATCTGAGAAAGTAATCAATGCTAAATTTGAAGCCTTCGAGGTGCGAATGGAGGATAAGATTCGGATGCTCTTTACCGAACTCAGATTGGGTCGACCACTAAGCCCGAAGAAATCACATCAAGGAGAGAGCTTTGCCCAATCGCACCAAGCCCGAAGATATGACTTCCAAGAGAGGGGAAGCTCTATGACCAACCCCAATTATCCATGCATGAGAGTGGACTTCCCTAGATGGGAAGAAGGAGACCCAATTGGTTGGATCTCGCCCGCGAAGCGATATTTTCAGTACCTTAAAACCGCGGATGCATCTATGGTGAAAATTACAGCTATACATCTTGAAGGGGATTATATACAGTGGTTTGACTAGTTTGAACATACTTATGGAGTCCTTTCATGGCAACAATTCAAAGAAGGACTGCTGATCCGCTTCAGACCAACCGATTACGAGAATATTGACGGACAACTAGCAAAGATCCGACAAACCTCTGCCATTCCGGAGTACCAAACCAGGTTTGAAAGGTTATCTAATCAAACTCATGATTGGTCTCAAAAACAGCTATTGAGGACCTTCATTGAGGGCTTGAAGCCGGAGATCCGAGGAGAAGTTAAAGCGCGACAACTGTATACGCTTATGGCAGCCATCTCTTTCGCACGACATCAAGAGGAGCAATTGAACCATGAAGCTCGGAGGACTAGGGTCGCTCCTCAACCAGTAATATTGAAGCCCTCAGCCCCCCCTTCTGTCAACCAAGTCCCTACACAAAAGAGGTTAACAAGAGAAGAGCTTCGGGAGCGATATGCGAAGGGGTTATGTTGGCATTGTGACGAGCCATGGAGCCATGAGCATCGCTGTAGTAAAGGGGGACTTCTTATGATTGAACCGATAGAAGAAGAGGTCATTGAACATCCAGAAAAGAGCCTTGAACATGAAGAAAAAGATGCAGAAGAAGAGCCACAACAGACCGAAGTTACGGTACATACACTAGCTGGCTACTCAAACCCGCAAACGATGAAAGTTGGAGGCCTTCTCAAACAACAACCGATCACTGTTCTCATCGACACGGGCAGCACTAATAACTTCCTAAACAGTAAGGTTGCTGTTCATATGAACTTACCTATTGAGAATTGCAGTAGGTTTGTCGTTATGGTCGCCAACGGACGGATTTTGAAGTGTGATCATAGGTGCCCGCAGGTGAAACTATTGCTGCAAGACCAAGAGATAATTGCAGATTTGTTCCTCCTCCCTCTTGATGATCATGAGGCCATACTCAGAATTAAATGGTTGATGACATTAGGTGATATTTCTTGGAATTTTATGCAACTATTTATAAAATTTTATAGTAAGGAGAAACAGGTGATACTGCATGGGAAACGTGAGGGCGACGTAACGATGATTTTTTTTTTTGTAAGTAAAAGTAAATTGATTATGTGTAAAGTTTCTACAAATAGCTTTATCTATACAAGTCATAGACAAAGCCAAGTAAGTGACTCATAGTTATGACTACACATGCTGTAGACTATAACTCCAAATTATAATCATTAGAGAAAATGTTTATCCAGATATGTCAAAACTACCTATGGGTACATAATTTGGCATCATTCCCAAGATCTTTAGCTAATAGCAAAATTGAATTTGATAAAAATATCTTTTTCTCTTTGGGTAAAGTGCACCGTTTTGAGATCTTGCTCCATATAGGATCTTGAGTCTCTAATAATCTCTTTCAATAGCTGAGCATTGTTTGTGTGTTGGCATTCAAATATTCGGTTACATCTCTCCTTCCACATCCACCAAATAGCGCATCTGAAAGTAACCTTTGCCAGTTGTGTTAGAGGCCCCTTTCTTGAGAAACATTGCATGAGGTCGCATAGTTCTTGGTGCAAGTTTGGTTGCGGTAGTCTATTGAGTTCAAATCGCTGGAGAATCTCCTTCCATATCCATTTTGTATAATCACAAGCAAAATAGAGGTGGTCAACAGTTTCTTCTTGTTGCATACAAAGGGAGCATCGGTTAACATGGTAGATACCTCTTCTTTTCATATTGTCTATTGTAGGTAATTTATTGAGAAGGGCCTGCCATGTACATAAGGAATGTCTTTGTGATCCCGTTCGATCCCATGTCCAACTGTTTGGGACCCACTTGTTATTTCTTTGCCTAATTTGATTCCATGCGGATGTGGCACTAAATTTGCCATTGTCATGAGGCCAAATAAGTATATCTGAAGAGTTGTTCCTGATTGGAATAGCTATAATAGTCGGCCAAAGTGATAACATTTCGGGAGAAATAGGATTAGGGAGACACCAGGTACCGTTAGCAATGAACTCAGAAACCGTCCAATCTTTGGGAGCCCCAAGATATTTTCGTATTCTGTCACCATATAATTGAAATATACTCTTCCCATTCACCCAAGGATCGTACCACATATTAGTACTAGTTCGAGAAGAGATTGCATAGGAAATGTGTTTGATTAGCCAATTCTTGCCTTTAAAATTCCTTTCCAAGCTGCAGAGTGGTATGTTCTTGTTGAAATTTCCCAGATTGATTCCTTTGAAAGATACCTAGCAGAAACCCAATGTGACCATAAGGAACATTTGTTTTGCAAAAGATCCCACAATTGCTGTACCAGACATGCTTGATTCCAATCTCTAGTATTTCTTAAGTTCAGCCCCCCTTCATCTTTCGGTTTACAAATGCTATCCCAATTTACCATATGCATTGCCATAACGATGATTTGCACACAACAAATGGAAAAGGTTTTGCATAAAGCATGCAGGGGCTTTTTGGTACAACTTGAGCAGCAAATTAAAAGAGAGCCAATAGAATTTTAAGATCCAAACCTATTTTCTTTGCTTGCTGAATTTTCAGATATATTTGACGAGCCGCACAACCTACCTCTTACTCGTCGGCATGATCATTGTATAATGATTTTTTCAGTCAATTCTCCAGCAAATACTCAGCCATATCGGTATCCACATCTCCAGAAGGATGAAATAGAAAGGATTTTAAAAGAGATGCTTGAAACAGGAGTTATTCGGCCAAGTTGCAACCTCTACTTTTCACCGATGCTACTTGTACGCAAGAAGGACGGAACATGGCGAATATGCGTTGATTACCGAGCTCTCAATGGCATAACCATCAAGGATAAATATCATATTCTAGTAGTAGATGAATTACTAGATGAAAGGGAGCACAAATCTTCACAATTCTGGACCTTCGATCCGGGTATTATCAAATACGAGTGTATGAAGAAGTCATACCGAAAACCACCTTTCGAACACACAACGGCCACTACAAATTTTTACTTTCTTCAACAAAATATGAAATATCTTGGGCATATCATATCAAAGGAAGGTGTGACGGTGGACCCCTTCAAAATTGAAGTAATGCAAATCTGGCCTACCCCGAGGAACATAAAATTGCTACATGGCTTTTTGGGTTTAACAAGCTACTACCGTAAGTTCGTGAAAAACTATGGAAAGATCAGTGCACCACTTACTTCCTTACTAGAAAAAGATGTCTTCCAATGGTTGGACAGAACCTCCACTGCCTTCGACAAAGTTAAGGCAACCATGACGACAACACTAGTGCTAACACTACCAGATTTCAACCGACCCTTCATTATTGAGGTCGACGCATCTGGAGTCGGAATTGGAGTCATTCTCATTCAAGATGGTCGCCCACTCGCATACACTAGCAAGGCATTATTTCCCTACCATCAAAATAAGTCAACATATGATAAGGAGATGCTCGCCATTGTGCGCGCAGCAACGAGGTGGAGGTCCTACTTGATTGGTCGACGATTTCAAATTAAAATCGGCCATAAAAGTCACAAGTACATTTTGGAGCAAAAGATATCATCCCTTGAGCAGCAAAAATGGCTACCCGAGCAAGCTGAAGTTTCGGCTATTTCACTTCTGACCAGCGACTTCCTTGAGGATATTAAGATGGAATGGTAGGAAGATTCGGAGACTAGTAAGATCATAAAAAAATTAGAGGAAGCACCAAGCTCTGTGGCTCATTACATTTGGGACTCAAAAGAATTACACTATAAGGGATGCATTATGCTTGTGATAAATTCTACTTGCATCTTCACAAGCAGATTTTGGATAAAGTTATTCCATATGTAGGGTATTAAATTGAAAAGGAGTATAACATATCACCCACAAACCGATGGCCAGACGAAAGTTGTAAATAGGTGCTTGGAGACAGCCAAAAGCCACCCACCAAATAAGACTACCCAAGGAGAACTCCAGACCCAACCAAGTGCTATTATTGATCGACGAATCGTGACTCGACGATGACGACCCACTAATGAAGTGTTAATATAGTGGGCGAGCCTACCAATAGAAGATGCCACTTGGGAGAACTATGATGACTTGAAGATCAATTCCCAGAATTCATGAATCATCAGCCTTGAGGACAAGGCTGATTTGAAGAATGCGGGTCTGTTAGGACTCTAGCTTGGAGAGTCCTAATTGAGAGGGTCATTCATGTAAAACCTACCTAAGTCGACCCCTATTAAAGAGGTGCAGAGGCCGGCTAGGATTAGGAGGTTGTTTCTTATAGAAGAATAAAGAGTTGTAAAGGAATAGGAGTCTTGAGTAGGAGTACTATTAGGAGTTGGTTAGAAGTAGGAGTCCTATTAGGAGTTAGGGTTTAGAAGCCCTATAAATAGTCATGTATTCCTCATCTTTTCATAAGCAATAGATGAATCTTTTCTGCAGCCTTTGAGTAGCAACTTGGAGGGAGGAACCCCTATAGAGTTCCAAAGAGGCCGATCCCCTAAAGAGATCAACCCCAAGTTTAGAATCTGCAAGGGTTCTAACAATAATTCATTTAATCTTGTAAGAGAACAAGATTTCAATTCATACATATAAAATCTCTCAATTCATTATGAATCATAAAAATTATAATTCCAAAAAATCATGATTCATTTAGATAGTCGATAGAAAAAGAAAAAAGGAGAAAATAATCTTCATTCATAGAAAGATTTCAAGTATCAAATATCAAGAAATCAAGATCTTGAATTGAATTATTTTCCTCTTTATTAAATGGCAAAGAGAAACATAAGAGATCAAATAAGAGATCTTGATTCATAAAAGATTTCATGTTATAAATCTTGAAAAATCAAGATAAAACTCATTCAAATTCAAATCGTCACATCAAAATCATTTTCAAGATATTCATAAAAAAATATAGATAGATTCGTTAATCTCTCCTTTTTTAAAATCGACGAAGTAGAGAAAAAGAAATTTTCCAAGGAGAAAGCTTTCCTCTTTTTAGTGTTTCAATTAATATGATTGATTTCATATAAGCATGCCCCTTTTTCATTTATGTCAAATAAAAACATGCATCAACATTTAAAACCGAAAAAAAACTTTCATTACGACAAAGATCGATAATCCATAAATCACAAAAATCATCATGCATAATTTCGAAATATAAACTTATTAAGCATAATCATTATGCATCATTACTTTGGGCATAATATCATTAATCATAAATCATCTTTAATCAAAATCGAGAAACAATACGAAAATCAACATGATACACAATAATGCTTCTTAAAAACATGATTTAAATCTAACATTTTATTTCTTTATCATAAAACAAGTAATTTTCATTATCATTTTCACAATTACTAGCATGATCCCAATTTTTTAGCATTTTCATTACATTATTAAACATGCAATTTTTAAGAAAAATAATTAAACTAAATTAAAAATAATTCATGAAAAGCATCATGTAATTTTGAAATAAACTACCTCGTCGTCGAAAGTCGTTAAAGCATGGTTTGCCGCCTCACCTTTTGTTGATTCATCCCAAAATGCTTCTCTCTTCTTACGTTCATAGCAAGTAGTTGCATTCCTTTTTTTCTTTAATTTTTATTTCATAAACTTTTTAAATTTCATAATGAGGAGTTCAAGTTCACCATCACTTGAGCTTGTGCTCGAGTGGTCTTTTTTTTTTTTGGTAAGTAAAAGTAAATTGATTATATGTAAAGTTTCTACAAATAGCTTTATCTATACAAGTCATAGACAAAGCCAAGTACGTAACTCATAGTTATGACTACACATGCTGTAGACTATAACTCCTAATTACAATCATCAAAGAAAATATTTATCCAGATATATCAAAACTACCTGTGGGTACATAATTTGGCATCATTCCCAAGATCTTTAGCTAATAGCAAAATTGAATTTGATAAAAATATCTTTTTCTCTTTGGGTAAAGTGCACCGTTTTGAGATCTTGCTCCATACAGGATCTTGAGTCTCTAATAATATCTTTCAATAGCTGAGCATTGTTTGTATGTTGGCATTCAAATATTCTATTACATCTCTCCTTCCACATCCACCAAATAGCGCATCTGAAAGTAATCTTTGCCAGTTGTGTGAGAGGCCCCTTTCTTGAGAAACATTGCATGAGGTCGCATAGTTCTTGGTGCAAGTTTGGTTGCGATAGTCTATTGAGTTCAAATCGCTGGAGAATCTCCTTCCATATCCATTTTGTATAATCACAAGCAAAATAGAGGTGGTCAACAGTTTCTTCTTGTTGCATACAAAGGGAGCATCGGTTAACATGATAGATACCTCTTCTTTTCATATTGTCTATTGTAGGTAATTTATTGAGAAGGGCCTGCCATGTACATAAGTAATGTCTTTGTGATCCCGGTCGATCCCATGTCCAACTGCTTGGGACCCACTTGTTATTTCTTTGCCTAATTTGATTCCATGCGGATGTGGCACTAAATTTGCCATTGTCATGAGGCCAAATAAGTATATCTGAAGAGTTGTTCCTGATTGGAATAGCTATAATAGTCGGCCAAAGTGATAGCATTTCGGGAGAAATGGGATTAGGGAGACACCAGGTACCGTTAGCAATGAACTCAGAAACCTTCCAATCTTTGGGAGCCCCAAGATCTTTTCGTATTCTGTCACCATATAATTGAAATATACTCTTCCCATTCACCCAAGGATCGTACCACATATTAGTACTAGTTCCAGAAGAGATTGCATAGGAAATGTGTTTGATTAGCCAATTCCTTGCCTTTAAAATTCCTTTCCAAGCTGCAGAGTGGTATGTTCTTGTTGAAATTTCCCAGATTGATTCCTTTGAAAGATACCTAGCAGAAACCCAATATGACCATAAGGAACATTTGTTTTGCAAAAGATCCCACAATTGCTGTACCAGACATGCTTGATTCCAATCTCTAGTATTTCTCAAGTTCAGCCCCCCTTCATCTTTCGGTTTGCAAATGCTATCCCAATTTACCATATGCATTGCCTTATCATTTGTGCCATTCCAGAAGAAGTTCATTAATAACCGTTCAATATCTTGGAGAAGTCCAGCAAGCAGAAAAAATGCATTACACCAATATATAGAGTAGGAGTGAAATATCGAACGAACGACCAAGGTTCATTCATTCCGCTGCTTTCATAGTTCCGCCGCTTTTGATAGAAACCTATTTTTCCAAGAAGAAATTATATTCTTTATTTTTTGCAAGATAGGCTGACAGTGAGTTTTGTGAATGCCTGTGGATATGAGCGGGAGACCCAAATAAGGAACTGGCAAGCTTCCCTCACTAACCCCCAAAGTTTGTGCAATAAAGACCTTATCCTCGACGTAAGGGCTCATATATACTTTACTTTTCGCATGATTTAACTGAAGTCCAGAAACCATACCAAAGTCATTCATAATAGTAGCCAGGTTCTTTACTGAAGATGGTTCATTTTGGAGAAAGATAAGTAAGTCATCTGCAAATGTTATATGTGATATATGAACAGAGCCAGCAATGGGTACCTTAATGCTACCATTTAAGACTGCGTCTTCCAACATACAGCTAAGTCCTTCCATCACAATAGTAAAAAGATACGGAGAGAGTGGATCACCTTGTCGGATGCCATTCGTGCTCCCAAAAAAACCAATAGGTGAGCCATTAAAAAGTATCGAAAACTTTGGAGTTTCCAAGCAAGATTGAATCCAATTAACCCATTGCTGTGGGAAGTTCATATCGAGGAGCATCTTATAGATAAACTTCCTATTAACTGAATCAAAGGCTTTCCGTAAATCAGCTTTAAAATAGATTTTTGTTCCTCTTGCTTTTGAATGCAAATCTTTTGACCAAGTCATTAGCAAGCAAAATGTTATGATGTATACTTCTCCCTTTGATGAAAGTAGCTTGATTTGGGCTAATGATCTTGTGTATTACCTTTAGCATTCTATTTGCCAATACTCTGGAGATGAACTTGTAATTGAAGTTGCATAATGATAAGGGTTGATAGTTCTCTAGTGAATCTGCCCCTGCATTCTTCGGAATTAAAGAAATAAATGTGCAATTCATCTCTCTAAGAATATGACCTGAAGAGAAAAAATGTTGGCAAGCCTTGATCACATCATTTCCAATAATAGACCAAGCAGTTTGGTAAAATTCAGTTGGAAATCCATCTGGACCTGGGCTTTTGTGCTTTGGTGACTTAAAGACAACACATACAATTTCGTCATCTATAATTGGGGCATTGAGGATTGAAATAGCTTCCGAATCAAGTTTTCTAGTCGGCTCCACATGAATGTTATTAGGTTTCCCAGCTTGATTGAGTAAGGAATAAAAAAATTGCTCTGTATGTGCTTTAACCTCATCTAAATTCTCAATAAGATTGTCATCTTTGTCTCTGCATTTGCTGATACGGTTAATCTTCCTTCGAGTAGCAATTGAAGCATAGAAAAATTATTCTAAGTCTGAAATCCTTCCTGTTCTTTGGAATGTTGTCCTCAAGTTCGTTTTGTGCCACATTAGTCATTTCATAGGTCATTAAAGACTCAATTAGTTATTCGAGTGGAAGCTTGTTTAAGTCTTTTGCCTCTTGTATGGTAGTTACTTTTGAATCTCAGTTCTTATTAAGAGAACGTAAAATTTTGTTTATTAGTTCAAAATCTGAAAAACTTTTACCAAATGCTTTTAAACTATTAACAACATCCGTAAAACGAGTGTACATGTCTCCAATGGTTTCGTTTAGTTTCATATGAAACAATTCGAAGTCATACATTAAAAGATTAATCTTTGAAACTTTTACTCGACAAGTGCCTTCATGTGTGGTTTCAAGAATGTGCCAAATATCAAAAGTCGTTTCGCAAGTAGAAACCCGATTGAATTCATTTTTATCTAAGGTGCAAAATAAAGCATTCATAGCTTTCGCATTTAAAGAAAAAGTATTCTTCTCCAACTCATTCCAATCATTGGAAAAAAAAACTTTTAAAAATCAAATTCAACTATATTCCATAAATCGAGATTCAACGAGAGCAAGAAAACTCTCATTCGAGTTTTCCAATATATGTAGTCCATCCCATTGAACATGGGAGGACGAATAAGAGAGTGACCCTCTTGAAAGCTGAAAAGAGTCATTTCTCTTAGGTCTTAAAACAAATGAGAAATGAACGTGGCTCTGATACTAACTGTTAGGCTATTAGGAACGAGTCGGCACTAAGAGGGGGGGAGTGAATTCGTACAGCAATAAAAATGTTGGTTTAATAAAAATCTTCTTACTATAAAAACCGATCTCGAAAATGTATACTTGAAAGCATATGCGAGCATAGGCATAGTAAAAGCATAGGAAGGAGGAGAGGTAGTTTGCTATAAAAGTAAATTGCCTAAATTAAATACAAACCGAATTTATAGTGGTGGTTTGGTCGTCGTGACCTACATCCACTCTCAATTCCTCCTCTATCGAGGCCACCGGCATCCACTATCAGTTTTCCTTCTGCTAGTCATAGGTGCCCAGCAATCTAATCACATGAGTGATGGCACGTGTGACTTGATATAGAATCTTTTTGCTTATTATATTTTGGCAATTATCACTTTATATTGACTATTGCATATAATGCATGAATATATTGTTGAATCTCGTATTTTGATAATGAAACTACTTGATATATGTTTATGATTTAATCTGCATTTTGAGTTATGCAGGATGCCTCGATCAGGATGAGACAATTAAAGCAGGAAAATCATGTTGTGCCGGAGGAACATGTTAGAAGATTGGACGTCGGGCCGGTGGATCGGTCGACGTATCGATAGAAGGCTTCGGGTCGTGGACTCGGGCATCGGGCCAAGAAGAGCGGGTATTGTACCAAGGATATCGGAGTTGCGAAGCCAACTGGCTGATTGGGCAATAGGCCGCAGGAAAGGACGATGCGCCGAAGAATCGGACGAAGCGTCGAGGGACCAATGACATGCCGGACAACTTGGTTAATTGCTTAGGATTAATTGTCTCGATCGAAGTTTTGTTTACATGTGCAGGATTAACTACGATGAAAGTAAGACATGCAGTAGGAGTTGCGCCGGAGTCAAGCCAATGATCACGTTGGGAGTTCGAGAGTTCGACGGAAGTTCGGACAATCGTCGGAGGTTCTGCGGGAAAAAATCCGAGAAGTCCATAAGCTTGCCAAAGAAGCTCGTCGGAACTCTCCAAGTGGATCGTCGCAAGTCCAGGAGTTTGCCGGAAGTCTGCAGGAGCATCACCGAGGGTTCATCGGATGATCAACGGAAGTTCGCCGAAAGCTCACCGGAAGAAGCGATTGACGCACCGGAGCAAGTTGTAGTAAACGTCTTAGAAAATATCATAGTTAGCACAATGATTAAGTTGGAAATGGGAGGTCATCCCATTAACTTAATCGTGGGGCAATTGGGCCCCTAAAAAACCCAAATTAGGCCGAATGGATCAACCCATTCGGACCCTGATTGCTGTGGGAGGTGCAACTGCCCAGGCCAGGAGGTAGCACCGCCTAGGCTAAGTCTCCGAGTGAGACTGGGCGGTGCAACCGCCCCAGCCAGGAGGTGGCACCGTCTGGGCTCAGTCTCCGAGCGAGACTGGGCGGTGCAACCTCCCCTGACAGGAGGTGGCACCGCTTGAGCTCAGTCTTCGAGCTCTGCCAGGTGGTGCAACCGCCTCAGTCAGGAGGTGCAACCGCCTGAGCTTGGTCTTTGAGCTCTGGCAAGAGGTGCAACCGCCCTTGACAAGAGGTAGCACCGCCCAGAGGCTAAGTCTTCGAGCTCTGCCAAGCGGTGCAATCGCTCTAGTCAGGAGGTGCAACCGCCTGATCCCGAAATTCCGGGAATTGATAGTTTTGAGCTCCAAATTTGAACTGGGTTGGGGCCTATAAATACCCCACCCATTCATCACCGAAAGAGTATGAACTAACACCGAAATTTTGATCTTGTTCAGTGATTTTTAGAGCTCAAAATTGTTGTAAATGCCAAAAGTTCTTCTCCCTCTTTTCTTCCAAGTTCTGAGTTGTAAAGAGAGTAGAGAAAATTCTGTAAGAGTTGTCTCCTAAGCCCATCAAAAGGAGTGAAACTGTAAAAGGGTGGTTGGCCTTCGCCTATTGAAGGAAGGCCTCTAGTTGACGTCGGTGACCTCGTCGGTGGAGGAAGCCAAAAGTGGAGTAGGTCAAGATTGACCGAACCACTCTAAATCTCGGTTTGCATTTACTTTAAGCATATTATCTTTACTGCAAACCTCCTCTAAAGCTTACTACTTTCTGCGCATATACGATCGGGTTTCAAGCTTTGTACTTTCCGAATCAGCGTTTAGACGTAAATCTATTTTTTCGTACGATCATCATATTTCAGTTTGCGTTTACGTTTTGATTTCAATCATAACTGCAAACTGCCTTTATGTCCTTGCTTAAACTCCATCTCGCCTAATCAAGTGATTTACGAATCAACATTTAGACATAAATCAGCTTCTTCGTACGAACGTCGTATTTCAGTTTGCGCTTATATTCTGGTTTTCATCATAACTGTTAATTGCCTTCATAGATTGATTTTAACGTCATCTCGCTTGATCTTAAGTTAAAGTAATCTTAGAATCGGCTTTCACACCGAAATTGTTTTTATCGATCGAACGTGTTTTATAGTTGAAAGATTTCCGCTGCACTAATTCACCCCCCCCCCCCCCCCCCCTCTTAGTGCTCTTGATCCTAAAAATTGGTATCACAGCCCGGTATTTCTCATTTCGGATTTACACCCGAGAGAAATGGCTCTTCAAGAGGGCTTATCGGTTGTTCATCCACCGTTGTTTAACGGATTGGACTACACTTATTGGAAAACTCGAATGAGAGTTTTCTTGATTTCTATGAATCTGGATTTATGGAATATCATTGAAAACGGTTTTCAACTTCCCTCTAAACCGATGAACAAATAGTCGGATTTGGAGAAGAAGTATTTTTCTTTAAACGCAAAGGCTATGAATGCCTTATTTTGCGCTTTGGACAAAAATGAGTTCAATCGGATTTCTACGTTCGAAACGGCTTTTGACATTTGGCGAACACTTGAAATCACGCACGAGGGAACTAGTAGAGTCAAAGACTCGAAAGTTAACTTTTTATTGCATGATTTTGAGCTTTTTCGAATGCAACCAAGCGAGACTATAGGCGACATGTACACCCGTTTCACGGATGTCGTCAATAGTTTAAGAGCTCTTGGAAAATGTTTTTCGGATTTTGAACTCGTAAACAAGATTTTGCGTTCTCTTTCTAAGAAGTGGGATTTAAAAGTAACTATAATACAAGAAGCTAAAAACCTAAACAACTTACCACTTGAAGAACTAATTGGTTCGTTGATGACATATGAAATGGTGCACAATGCACATGATGAACATGTTGAACACAATCACCTTCTAAAGAACAGGAAGGATTTGGAACTCCGGACAAATGAATACCACTTGAGCGATGACTCAAGTGATGAGGACAATGATGAACTTGAACTTCGAACACTAAATCTTAATAAGTTTATTAAACAAAAATCTAAAATAGACAATGAACTTAAACGAAGGAAGAGGCCAAAGAAGAGGAAGGCAACCAAGGATGAATCAAGAACTTCCAAAGGTGAAATGGCGAATTGGGCTTTGACGGGCTTCGACTACAAGGTAAGTAACTCAACTCTCTTGAATTATTTCGAAATTACATGATGCACTTCATAATACATTTTCTTTTTAATATAGAATTAATTTTCTTGAAAATTACATGTTAAAAAAAATATATGATGAAAATGCAAAATTTATGATCATGCTAGTAGTTTTGAAAATAATCATGAAAAATACATATTTTATGATAAACAAACAAAATGATTTTGATTGAAAATATGAAATCATGCTTGATGATATAATGATGTTTTGATACCATGATTTTATTATATGCATGAGATTTTAAAAATTGTGTTTATTGGTTTTATAATTATGGATGATGAATCTTGTGATTTTCGATTTTCACGGTAATGAAAGTGCCTTATTGATCTTTGTTGTAATAAAACTTGCACTTTCGATTTTAAAACATGCAACATGTTTGGCATAGATGAAATAAAATCATATGAACTAAAACAACTAAAAAGAGAAAAGTATTTTTCTTGAAAATTTATTTTTCTCTACCGTATTGACTATTTCACTAAGAGATCAATAAAATTATCTATGCCATTTTGAATCTCTTGGAAGTAATGTTGAGATTTTGATGATGTGTTCTTATTGAAATTTATTGAAATGAATCGTGATTTCTTGGAATTATAACTTGAGAATTCTTTTTTTTTTTTTGGTAAGTAAAAGTAAATTGATTATATATAAAGTTTCTACAAATAGCTTTATCTATACAAGTCATAGACAAAGCCAAGTAAGTAACTCATAGTTATGACTACACATGCTGTAGACTATAACTCCTAATTACAATCATCAAAGAAAATGTTTATCCAGATATATCAAAACTACCTGTGGGTACATAATTTGGCATCATTCCCAAGATCTTTAGCTAATAGCAAAATTGAATTTGATACAAATATCTTTTTCTCTTTGGGTAAAGTGCACCGTTTTGAGATCTTGCTCCATACAGGATCTTGAGTCTCTAATAATCTCTTTCAATAGCTGAGCATTGTTTGTATGTTGGCATTCAAATATTCTGTTACATCTCTCCTTCCACATCCACCAAATAGCGCATCTGAAAGTAACCTTTGCCAGTTGTGTGAGAGGCTCCTTTCTTGAGAAACATTGCATGAGGTCGCATAGTTCTTGATGCAAGTTTGGTTGCGGTAGTCTATTGAGTTCAAATCGCTGGAGAATCTCCTTCCATATCCATTTTGTATAATCACAAGCAAAATAGAGGTGGTCAACAGTTTCTTCTTGTTGCATACAAAGGGAGCATCGGTTAACATGATAGATATCTCTTCTTTTCATATTGTCTATTGTAGGTAATTTATTGAGAAGGGCCTGCCATGTACATAAGGAATGTCTTTGTGATCCCGGTCGATCCCATGTCCAACTGCTTGGGACCCACTTGTTATTTCTTTGCCTAATTTGATTCCATGCGGATGTGGCACTAAATTTGCCATTGTCATGAGGCCAAATAAGTATATCTGAAGAGTTGTTCCTGATTGGAATAGCTATAATAGTCGGCCAAAGTGATAACATTTCGGGAGAAATGGGATTAGGGAGACACCAGGTTCCGTTAGCAATGAACTCAGAAACCTTCCAATCTTTGGGAGCCCCAAGATCTTTTCGTATTCTGTCACCATATAATTGAAATATACTCTTCCCATTCACCCAAGGATCGTACCACATATTAGTACTAGTTCCAGAAGAGATTGCATAGGAAATGTGTTTGATTAGCCAATTCCTTACCTTTAAAATTCCTTTCCAAGCTGCAGAGTGGTATGTTCTTGTTGAAATTTCCCATATTGATTCCTTTGAAAGATACCTAGCAGAAACCCAATGTGACCATAAGGAACATTTGTTTTGCAAAAGATCCCACAATTGCTGTACCAGACATGCTTGATTCCAATCTATAGTATTTCTCAAGTTCAGCCCCCCTTCATCTTTTGGTTTGCAAATGCTATCCCAATTTACCATATGCATTGCCTTATCATTTGTGCCATTCCAGAAGAAGTTCATTAATAACCATTCAATATCTTGGAGAAGTCCAGCAGGCAGAAAAAATGCACTACACCAATATATAGAGTAGGAGTGCAATACCGAACGGATGAGTTCCAGTCGTTCTGCTTTTGATAGAAACCTATTTTTCCAAAAAGAAATTCTATTCTTTATTTTTTGCAAAATAGGTTGACAGTGAGTTTTGTGAATGCCTGTGGATATGAGCGGGAGACCCAAATAAGGAACTGGCAAGCTTCCCTCACTAACCCCCAAAGTTTGTGCAATAAAGGCCTTATCCTCAACGTAAGGGCTCATATATACTTTCCTTTTCGCATGATTTAACTGAAGTTCAGAAACAATACCAAAGTCATTCATAATAGTAGCCAGGTTCTTTACTGAAGTTGGTTCATTTTGGAGAAAGATAAGTAAGTCATTTGCAAATGTTATATGTGATATATGAACAGAGCCAGCAATGGGTACCTTAATGCTGCCATTTAAGACTGCGTCTTCCAACATACAGCTAAGTCCTTCCATCGCAATAGTAAAAAGATACGGAGAGAGTGGATCACCTTGTCGGATGCCATTCATGCTCCCAAAAAAACCAATAGGCGAGCCATTAAAAAGTATCAAAAACTTTGGAGTTTCGAGGCAAGATTGAATCCAATTAACCCATTGCTGTGGGAAGTTCATATCGAGGAGCATCTTATAGATAAACTTCCTATTAACTGAATCAAAGGCTTTCCGTAAATCAGCTTTAAAACAGATTTTTGTTCCTCTTGCTTTTGAATGCAAATCTTTGACCAAGTCATTAGCAAGCAAAATGTTATGATGTATACTTCTCCCTTTGATGAAAGCAGCTTGATTTGGGCTAATGATCTTGTGTATTACCTTTTGCATTCTATTTGCCAATACTTTGGAGATGATCTTGTAATTGAAGTTGCATAATGATATGGGTCGATAGTTCTCTAGTGAATCTGCCCCTGCATTCTTCGGAATTAAAGAAATAAATGTGCAATTCATCTCTCTAAGAATATGACCTGAAGAGAAAAAATGTTGGCAAGCCTTGATCACATCATTTCCAATAATAGACCAAGCAGTTTGGTAAAATTCCGCTGGAAATCCATCTAGACCTGGGCTTTTGTGCTTTGGTGACTTAAAGACAACACATAATTTCGTCATCTGTAATTGGGGCATTGAGGATTGAAATAGCTTCCGAATCAAGATTTCTAGTCAGCTCCACATGAATGTTATTAGGTTTCCCAGCTTGATTGAGTAAGGAATAAAAAAATTGCTCTGTGTGTGCTTCTTTTTATAAATCAAAATAACTTACTGTGGTTCTTTCTTTTTGCTATTTGAGTTATCTAAAAAGAATCATAATATGTCTCTTAATATTCATAATTTGTCTACATGATTCGTAAATCTCATTACCAACTCTTCTTTACATTCCTTATGTGATGATATGAATACATGAAATATTCATTAATTTATTTTGATGTATACAAATGAAAAGTTATGATCATGCATGGTAAGATATAATACCATCATGATATGAAGCATTTATGATTTGCAATGATGCATGCAATACATGAGCTTTTTAATTATGATGTGATGTATTGCATATGATGTAAATCGTAATTTAAAATGCTATGAGTTGTTACTAAAATGATGTATGTTGATTTAATGTCATGAATACTCTAAATGATGAATGTTTGGTATCATGATCAAAATGTTGATAAATAGTTAAAAATTTAAGTAGCATGTATGATATGCTCATAATATTTTTTTTTTTGGTAAGTAAAAGTAAATTAATTATGTGTAAAGTTTCTACAAATAGCTTTATCTATACAAGTCATAGACAAAACCAAGTAAGTAAGTCATAGTTATGACTACACATGCTGTAGACTATAACTCCTAATTACAATCATCAAAGAAAATGTTTATCCAGATATATCAAAACTACCTGTGGGTACATAATTTGGCATCATTCCCAAGATCTTTAGCTAATAGCAAAATTGAATTTGATGAAACTATCTTTTTCTCTTCGGGTAAAGTGCACCGTTTTTAGATCTTGCTCCATACAGGATCTTGAGTCTCTAATAATCTCTTTCAATAGCTGAGCATTGTTTGTATGTTGGCATTCAAATATTCTGTTACATCTCTCCTTCCACATCCACCAAATAGTGACTCTGAAAGTAACCTTTGCCAGTTGTGTGAGAGGCCCCTTTCTTAAGAAACATTGCATGAGGTCGCATAGTTCTTGATGCAAGTTTGGTTGCGGTAGTCTATTGAGTTCAAATCGCTGGAGAATCTCCTTCCATATCCATTTTGTATAATCACAAGCAAAATAGAGGTGGTCAACAGTTTCTTCTTGTTGCATACAAAGGGATCATCGGTTAACATGATAGATACCTCTTCTTTTCATATTGTCTATTATAGGTAATTTATTGAGAAGGGCCTGCCATGTACATAAGGAATGTCTTTGTGATCCCGGTCGATCCCATGTCCAACTGCTTGGGACCCACTTGTTATTTCTTTGCCTAATTTGATTCCATGCGGATGTGGCACTAAATTTGCCATTGTCATGAGGCCAAATAAGTATATCTGAAGAGTTGTTCCTGATTGGAATAGCTATAATAGTCGGCCAAAGTGATAACATTTCGGGAGAAATGGGATTAGGGAGACACCAGGTACCGTTAGCAATGAACTCAGAAACCTTCCAATCTTTGGGAGCCCCAAGATCTTTTCGTATTCTGTCACCATATAATTGAAATATACTCTTCCCATTCACCCAAGGATCGTACCATATATTAGTACTAGTTCCAGAAGAGATTGCATAGGAAATGTGTTTGATTAGCCAATTCCTTGCCTTTAAAATTCCTTTCCAAGCTGCAGAGTGGTATGTTCTTGTTGAAATTTCCCATATTGATTCCTTTGAAAGATACCTAGCAGAAACCCAATGTGACCATAAGGAACATTTGTTTTGCAAAAGATCCCACAATTGCTGTACCAGACATGCTTGATTCCAATCTCTAGTATTTCTCAAGTTCAGCCCCCCTTCATCTTTCGGTTTGCAAATGCTATCCCAATTTACCATATGCATTGCCTTATCATTTGTGTCATTCCAGAAGAAGTTCATTAATAACCGCTCAATATCTTGGAGAAGTCCAGCAGGCAGAAAAAATGCATTACACCAATATATAGAGTAGGAGTGCAATACCGAACGGATGAGTTCGAGTCGTCCTGCTTTTGATAGAAACCTATTTTTCCAAGAAGAAATTATATTCTTTATTTTTTGCAAGATAGGCTGACAGTGAGTTTTGTGAATGCCTGTGGATATGAGCGGGAGACCCAAATAAGGAACTAGCAAGCTTCCCTAACTAACCCCCAAAGTTTGTGCAATAAAGACCTTATCCTCAACGTAAGGGCTCATATATACTTTACTTTTCGCGTGATTTAACTGAAGTCCAGAAACCATACCAAAGTCATTCATAATAGTAGCCAGGTTCTTTACTGAAGTTGATTCATTTTGAAGAAAGATAAGTAAGTCATCTGCAAATGTTATATGTGATATATGAACAGAGCCAGCAATGGGTACCTTAATGCTGCCATTTAAGACTGCGTCTTCCAACATACAGCTAAGTCCTTCCATCGCAATAGTAAAAAGATACGGAGAGAGTGGATCACCTTGTCGGATGCCATTCATGCTCCCAAAAAAACCAAAAGGTGAGCCATTAAAAAGTATCGAAAACTTTGGAGTTTCCAGGCAAGATTGAATCCAATTAACCCATTGCTGTGGGAAGTTCATATCGAGGAGCATCTTATAGATAAACTTCCTATTAACTGAATCAAAGGCTTTCCGTAAATCAGCTTTAAAAAAGATTTTTGTTCCTCTTGCTTTTGAATGCAAATCGTTGACCAAGTCATTAGCAAGCAAAATGTTATGATGTATACTTCTCCCTTTGATGAAAGCAGCTTGATTTGGGCTAATGATCTTGTGTATTACCTTTTGCAATCTATTTGCCAATACTTTGGAGATGATCTTATAATTGAAGTTGCATAATGATAAGGGTCGATAGTTCTCTAGTGAATCTGCCCCTGCATTCTTCGGAATTAAAGAAATAAATGTGCAATTCATCTCTCTAAGAATATGACCTGAAGAGAAAAAATGTTGGCAAGCCTTGATCACATCATTTCCAATAATAGACCAAGCAGTTTGGTAAAATTCAGCTGGAAATCCATCTGGACCTGGGCTTTTGTGCTTTGGGGACTTAAAGACAACACATACAATTTCGTCATCTGTAATTGGGGCATTGAGGATTGAAATAGCTTCCGAATCAAGTTTTCTAGTCGGCTCCACATGAATGTTATTAGGTTTCCCAGCTTGATTGAGTAAGGACTCTAAAAATTTCTCTGTGTGTGCTTTAACCTCATGTAAACTTCTCAATAAGATTGTCATCTTTGTCTCTGCATTTGCTGATACGGTTAATCGCCCTTCGAGTAGCAATTGAAGCATAGAAAAATTTAGTATTGGAATCCCCTAGTGTAAGCCAATGCTGTCGAGACTTCTGCTTTGCAAAACTTTCCTCCTGTTTTAAGGCTTGCATGAAGTTATTTCTGGCTTCTGTCTCTTTGTAGATAATATTTTCATCATTTGGCTGAAGTTGCAGCTCATGTTGCAATGCCATTAGTTCCTTTCTCCACAATTGAACTCTGGTGTTAATATTGCCAAAGGTATTTGTATTCCACTCCTTTAGTGCTGCTTTACAGGCTTTGAGCTTTTGACATAAGATGTAAGGGGGGGATCCATGCGCATTAAAATTCCAAGCAGATCTAATAACATCAAGAAATTGAGGATGAGTACTCCACATGTTAAAGAATCTAAACGGTTTCTTGCCTCTTGGTGTCGTTTTTTCTGCATGTATATACATTAAATAATGGTCAGAAAACAAAGGAGCACCATACTCAAGAAGTGAATCTGGGTAAACTGTTAACCATTCATGATTAATCAAATACCTATCAAGTCGAGCCATTATTTTTCTGTTAGCAGCACCTTGATTACTCCAGGAGAGCCAATTACCCACAGATTTCATATCAAACAATGCTGCAGTGTCAATGTAATCATTAAAACTTTGAAGCTGGCTTTCTAAAAGTTGTCTACCCCCCTCTTTTTCATTTGTGTACCGAACAGTATTAAAGTCTCCAAGAATAATCCAAGGTACATTGAGACAGCCATTTACAATATTAGTCAGGTCAGACCAAAGAGTATTTCTTTCTTGCATACTGTTCGAAGCATATATGCCAGTGAAATGGAATTGACAGCCATTCTTTTTATCCTCTACCTTAAGATGAATGAATTGATCAGTAGCAGAAATAAACCAAGCATTAATAGAGTTAGGTTGCCATAATACCCATATTCGACCAAAAGTTTCATTTGAGTCATTGGTAAACAGTTCTGCGTCCGGCCATATTAAATTCTTTTGAGCTTGAACGCGCGATTGTTTAATTTTCGTTTCCACTAGAATAACAATATCACATGCGGCAGACTTGATTATTCTGTTGAGCTCCCGACATTTCTCCGGCTTATTAAGTCCGCGAACATTCCAGCATGTTATCTTCATTAGTAATAAACAAATGAAAAGGTAGTAAGGTATTCATCCTACGACTTTGGATGGATTGTACCATCCTTTTTCTTATCCTTCGATTTTGCATTTTCCTCCCTCACAATATCCTTACCTTTTATGGCTTTATTCCTATATTTATCCACTTCATCTATAGCTTGCAGATTTTTAAACTTTAAAGTACCTTGAATCATGTGATCTTGATTGGCAGGGTTTGTTGAAGCTCGATAAGATTGTTGCAGCCCAATATCTTGAATAGTACTTGTTGGAGCAACCTGGCTAGAGAGGTTTGTTGGGGCATGAGTTTGTTGAGACAGAATATCCTTGTTGGCGATGTTTGTTGTGGCCTGAGTTTGTTGAGGAAGAATATCCTTGCTGGCGATATTTGCTTGGACCTGAGTTCGTTGAGCTATTGTGGATGGATCCGATGATATTGGAAGAGATGAAGTTCCTGACTTATGTTTCTCCTGTCCACTAGTACCATGGGAAACCTCTGTTGTGGAAGGCTCTGACATTATAGGAAGAGATAATGTTTTGGAATTGTCCTTTTTTCCGCAATGCTTTCCTTGCGAGTCAGAATGCTCAATAGTTTTCGCCACCATCAGTGCTACTGCCATTAGAGAAGAATCACTTTGTTGCTGATGCGCTTGACGTGGTTGATAGACCTTTGTGGTTGGTTTTGGGGTTTGCTGAGAAGCTCCATTTGCATGACCAAAAGATAAGCAACGCTGACATCGTTGTGGCTTCCAGGAATATGAGACATGTACCTTCCGAGTGTTCCCGTCAAGATCACGATAGAAAACCTCATTAGGAAGATCTTCATCGAAAGAAACCAGCACACATGCTCGTGCAAATTCTAATCTCGTCTGAGCTGCTGTTGCTTTGTCGATGTAGAGTGGCTGTCCTAGAGTGCTGCATAACTTTGCAATAAAACGTCGACTCCAAAGATGTAGAGGCAGTCCTTGAAAGGATACCCATAATGGAATAGACTGTAGGCTATCTAACTCCAAACGGACATCAGGAGACCAACGTCGTAGAATCATTGGATGACCGCGGATAGTCCAGAATCCTTCGAGGATTCGTTGCAAATCTTCTTCAGAGTATAGCTTGCAAACAAAGAATCCGTTCTCCAGCATATGTAGATCAAATGTCGATATTCCCCATCGAGTTTTGATAAATGAGGATAGTGGGAAATAAGATGTTTTGAGACCTACCACATAGCCAACAATCGGCATAGACCATGTCTCAATAAGCTCTGCTGAATCAGCAGTCTCGTATACAGCAATCTTCTTATCAGCCTGAACTTCTGGAGTAAAGAATTCCAAGCTTAGATCTGGACTTCCAACCGGAGCCTTGAAGAGGCTTGTCCAAGGCCGAGGATCGTTGGAAATGAGAGCATGCTGCCGTGATCTAGAGCGCGACCTGCTTCGATGCTGCTTCGTCGAAGGAGTTTCTCTCTGGAAAGGTTGGGGGGTAGCGGTAGGGAGCCTTGCAACCCTCTCGCCACCATCGCCAGCCCTAGGGGTCGTCGCTGCCATGTTTGATCCCTCTTCTGGTCGCCGCTACAGAAACGCCGCCATTGGGAAAAGCCACTGCTGCAGTATATTAGATCGCCGCTACAGTACCGTCGCCCTAGGGAGATCTGGCTTACAAAATCGTTGCCCTTGGGGAGAAGCCAACGCTACAGAGATCTGGTCGCCGCTACAGTGTCGTCGCCCCTAGATCTGGTCGCTGCTACAGTGTCGTCGCCGCCGCTACAGTGCCGTCGTCCTTGGGAGATCTGATCGCCTCTACAGTGTCGTCACCCTTCGCCTGTAGGAGAAAGCCGACTCTGCAGAAGTTAGATCGCCTTAGGGAGATATGGTCGTCGCTACAGTACCGTCGCCCTAGATCTGGTCCGCCGCCGCTACAGTACCGTCGCCCTTCGCCCGTGGGAGAAAGCCGATGCTACAGGAGTCGGATCGTCCTAGGGAGATCTGGTCGTCGCTATAGTATCGCCGCCGCCGCTACAGTACCGTCGTCCAAGATCTGGTCACCACTACAGTATCACCGGATCCCATCAGAACTCCGAAGTTAAGCGTGCTTGGGCGAGAGTAGTACTAGGATGGGTGACCCCCTGGGAAGTCCTCATGTTGCACTCCTTTTAGCTCCCCGAGCGGCCAAAAGACTTACTTAAAACTCTCTTTTAAAGGCTATGATGATAATTAAAAGTCAATTATGCATTTGACCAATCACCATTTGGGCTTTTCAACATAAGATTGTTTCTCCATGGTTTTGGCAAATCACAGATTCTTATGCATAAGTATGAATCATAAAGGCTTTACGATCTCTTTCAATGCTTGGTTTTCCAATCTTAATAGGATGATGGCGAGACGGTTTGGATGGCCTTCATATGCTCATAATATTGATTGATTTATTCAGTATCATGCATGAATGAAATATAAGGTTTTTGAAATTGTGCATGTTCAAATTTGAAAATATAATGATGCACAAATAAGATTGAAACCTTCCCTTGTCATGATTTTGAAATTAATGTAAAGGGTCTTCCCTTCTCTTTCCTAATGATATAGGGGGAGAAAGAGTTGCTAATGTGCATATCTCAAAGAGAAAATTGCTAGCTTTCGTGTCTTAAAATGTTGAAAAGTTTTTGCTAGCTTGTATATTGTAAACTTGCTATCGTACTATCATGATGATGAGTATGTCTTATCTTCATAATTGTATTTGAAAAACTATGGCAAAAATATGTCCGAATGATTGAATTTGTTAAAATTAATTTTCGGACTTTCTTAATTGAATGATCAAATTACTCGACTGCCATGATGATTTTATACAATTACATGCCCTAATAACAGGTTGGAAATTATGTGCTTTGGATACAAAAATTTCCATGATAATAAGCATGTTTTGTCCTCATGATTGTATTTGAAAATCAATAGCACAGCCTTGTCCGAATGCATGAAAGTGTTAATTTCATTTTCGGATTCTCTTAACTATTGGCATCCTAACAATTGGATTTTCGAATTATCCTCTTCCATAATTAATAAGCATATGTCATATCAAGTTTAATTCATATCATTAACTTTTGACATATGGAATCAATCAGTAAATACATCTCTTATACACTTATCATGTGAACAATATTTTGTTTTGAGAAATGGATTTGATGAAATGATTTCTTCTTATAAATTCCTTCTTGAAAAAGGAAGTCATTTTTACATACAAGGATTTGATACATATCTTGATACTTGTAAAAATGAAGCATGCTTTAATATCTTATCGATTTTAACTTCATTCGAGTAAGCTCAGAAATAGCTTTCCTCCGTCATGCAAAAAGAAAATAACAAATAAAATGGAAGAAGTTTTCAAAGCTATCTCCATGTCATGTTTTCCTTGAAATGTTTGAATATTTGGTATCTTATCACTTTTTGTTGAAAAATGACATGAACCTGCTTATGGCATCGCACTTATATTTAAAATTTGCTTATATCGTTCTCCTTTTTGTTGACGACCAAGGGGGAGAAATATATGAATTGATGCTATGAACACTGATGCTATGATTGCCAAATTTGCATTATGCCATATCTACATCATGTGTTAAGATGTCAAGAACTTGTATCGTAATTTTACACGTTGATATCTTACCATGTGATGAAATGCTACAATTGATAAACACTTGAAATGTTTGCGTTATGATATCAAAAGCTTACATCACAATTTTACATGTTGATATTTGATAATAGCAAACTTGCATGATGATAAAACTTGATATTATGTTTTTCATGCAATGAGTTGAACCAATATCACAAACGCTTGATTGTGGTACTTCTCCTTTTTGTTGATGACAAAGGAGGAGAAGTATGATGTTATGCATAAGTTCATGATGACGTGTTGCAAGTATTCATGATGAATATTGCAATGACTGAATTCAAACTCCCCCTATCAATATGCCATATTGATAAAATCTTGAATTCAAACTGAATTCAAGTCATTGCAATATTTTTTTTTTGGTAAGTAAAAGTAAATTGAAACTTTACACATAATCAATTTACTTTTACTTACAAAAAAAAAAAATATTGCAATGACTTGAATTCAGTTTGAATTCAAGGTTTTATCAATATGGCATATTGATAGGGGGAGTTTGTTTAAACTCCGGGAGTTAAGTTTAACTCCGTCATCAAGTGGTTGTCATCATCAAAATGGGGGAGATTCTTGAATCTCGTATTTTGATGATGAAACTACTTGATATATGTTTATGATTTAATCTACGTTTTGAGTGACGTAGGATGCCTCGATCAGGATGAGATAATTAAAGCAGGAAAATCATGTTGTGTCGGAGGAACATGTCAGAAGATTGGACGTCGGGCCGGTGGATCGATCGATGTATCGACAGAAGGCTTCAGGCTATGGACTCGGGCATCGGCCCAAGAAGAGCAAGTATTGTGCCAAGGATATCGGAGTTGCGGAGCCAACAGGCCGATTGGGCAATAGGCCGCAGGAAAGGACGATGCGCTGAAGAATCGGACGAAGCGTCGAGGGACCAATGACATGCCGGACAACTTGGTTAATTGCTTAGGATTAATTGTCTCGATCGAAGTTTTGTTTACATGTGCAGGATTAACTACGATGAAAGTAAGACATGTAGAAGGAGTTGCGCCAGAGTTAAGACAATGATCACATTGGGAGTTCGAGAGTTCGACGGAAGTTCGGACAATCGTCGGAGGTTCTGCGGGAACAAATCCGAGAAGTCCAGAAGCTTGCCAAAGAAGCTCGTTAGAACTCGCCAAGTGGATCGTCGCAAGTCCAGGAGTTTGCCAGAAGTCCGCAGGAGCATCACCGAGGGTTCATCGGATGATCGACGGAAGTTCACCGGAAGCTCGCCAAAAGAAGCGATTGATGCACCGGAGCAAGTTGCAGTAAACGTCTTAGAAAATATCGTAGTTAGCATAATGATTAAGTTGGAAATGGGAGGTGATCCCATTAACTTAATCTTGGGGCAATTGGGCCCCTAAAAAACCCAAATTGGGCCGAATGGATCAACCCATTCGGACCCTGATTGCTGTGGGAGGTGCAACCGCCCAGGCCCGGAGGTAGCACTACCTAGGCTAAGTCTTCGAGTGAGACTGGGCAGTGCAACCGCCCCAGCCAGGAGGTGGCACTACTTGGGCTCAGTCACCGAGCGAGACTGGGCGGTGCAACCTCCCCTGATAGGAGGTGGCACCGCTTGAGCTCAGTCTTCGAGCTCTGCCAAGCGGTGCGACCGCCTCAGTCAGGAGGTGCAACCGCCTAAGCTCGGTCTTCGAGCTCTGGCAAGAGGTGCAACCGCCCCTGACAAGAGGTAGCACCGCCCAGAGGCTCAGTCTTAAAGCTCTGCCAAGCGGTGCAACTGCTCCAGTCAGGAGGTGCAACGGGCTGATCCCAGAATTCCGGGAATTGACAATTTTGAGCTCCAAATTTGAACTGGGTTGGGGCCTATTAATACCCCACCCATTCAGCACTAAAAGAGTATGAACTAACACTGAAATCCTGATCCTGTTCAGTGATTTTTAGAGCTCATAATTGTTGTAAAGGCCAAAAGTTCTTCTCCCTCTTTTCTTCCAAGTTCTGAGTTGTAAAGAGAGGAGAGAAAATTCTGTAAGGGTTGTCTTCTAAGCTCGTCAAAAGGAGTGAAACTGTAAAAGGGTGGTTGGCCTTCGCCTATTGAAGGAAGGCCTCTAGTTGACGTCGGTGGAGGAAGCCAAAAGTGGAGTAGGTCAAGATTGACCGAACCACTCTAAATCTCGGTTTACATTTACTTTGAGCATATTATCTTTACCGCAAACCTCCTCTAAAGCTTACTGCTTTCTACGCATATACGATCGGGTTTCAAGCTTTGCACTTTCCGAATCAGCGTTTAGACGTAAATCTATTTTTTCGTACGATCATCATATTTTAGTTTGTGTTTACGTTTTGATTTCAATCATAACTGCAAACTATCTTTATGTCCTTGCTTAAACTGCATCTCGCCTAATCAAGTGATTTACGAATCAGCATTTAGACGTAAATCAGCTTTGTCGTACGAACATCGTATTTCAGTTTGCGCTTATATTCTGGTTTTCATCATAACTGCAAACTGCCTTCATTGATTGATTTTAACGTCATCTCGCTTGATCTTAAGTTAAAGTAATCTTAGAATCGGCTTTCACACCGAAATCGTTTTTATCGATCGAACGTGTTTTATAGTTGAAAGATTTCCGCTGCACTAATTCACCCGCCCCCCCCCCCCCCCCTCTTAGTGCTCTTGATCCTAACATATATTGTGATGTCCTTGGATATGTGCAATGAGAATCGGATCGTGATGATATCACGATAATGATACCGATTCGCTTTTAAACACAGATCCTAAATAATCCTAGTCATAGGTTACTTGAGAGGGACATCGAGATAACCGGATAGACTAGTGTGCTGTATACCTGTCCATAGGATGGATGCAACTGGTCTCATAGCTGCTCGTGTGAGGATACTAGGGATATAGTACAGGTGCTCATTGGAGAATGAGTTCACTGATTGATTTACTTACGGAATGCTGGATGGTTGATGATGCCTTATTGTCAGACAGCGAATTCGTAGTCCTCGTGGTGTATTTAGTACTTAGACTTGAAACCCCAAGGATATCATGTATGAGTGCTTCATTCTTTGATACTAAACTTATAGGTTTGGATGTCCCAGATCTAGTACAGCTAGTCATTGGGAGTGGCAGTCGATCTGCAGAATCGCCCGTGGAGGCGGCGGCGCTTGCAGGGGCAGCGCCCCCGCCCTCCGCTGCACAGCCTACTGCCCATAGGGTGGCGGCGGTAGTGACGACGGTTGTAGTATGGGAAAGGGAGAAAGGGGCTTAGGGTTTTCTAAGCAAAAGACAGTTTTGCCTCTCGGAATTTGAGAAATTCTAGTTCTATCCTTTTGTCCAAATTATGAAAATACCCTCTTCGAATTCAAAAAATTTTCTACCTGTCCCTGATTTCAAAAATATTAATTAATTAAAAGGTTTAATTGATTATTATTTTTATTATTATCTAGTAGTCCTACATGATGATAATTTATACATGTGATGTATGATGTGTAGATGGATGATTATGGACCGTGTGATGTGTGTACTTACGATTATTATTATTGGGGCCTACGAGCCTCCATTATATTTTTCGTTTATTGTCCGACCTGCGTTTCTATGATTAAGTTGTAATCACACGAGGAGGCATAACGGCAGCGTGGAAGTGATAGCGGGACCCATGAGACGGACGATCGCAATGCATGGAGATGCGTCGAGATGTCGATGGAACCAACGAGGACGAGATGGACGATCACAGGGCATGGAGATACATCGCTACACACATAGATCTTGATGTAAGTGATTAGGCCCACTGGCTCATGCCTGATCACATTAGGTTGTGGTCCATGATTATCTAGTGTGATTGCTTATACACCTATTAGATATGTATATATATTTTCATGCGATATAGATATATATTAAATATGTATATGTGTGACCTTTTAATTAATTATAGAAACCCCTCTCTCAATAATATTAAGTCGGTAAACATGAGGCATTTAGATTGACCCACGTGGCCTTCCATCGTTATAGGTAGGGATCGATTTCCGATATAGGTTGAGTTGGTCGAGTCCCTCGAGGCTCACCTATATCATGATTCGCTATCTTGCCTGTGATATAAAGTTGTCACTGGTGACCTAAGGACATGGTATGATTGGTCGAGTCCCTCGAGGGTATATGGTGTTAACTTAACCGAGTATCATGGTTGGTCGAGTCCCTCGAGATCATGGTGATTCTGAGGCCGAATAGGACGGGAATCACAATGAGTTGTGATCGGCAAGAGTTGTCTACCTTTTGGGCTTAGTGTGATTGGTCGAGTCCCTCGAGGTTACACTGAGACGCTTATTGGATCCTGATCCCCACTAGAAGTCTACCGGAGACTTTCGTTTCACATGCTAAGGGTGTCGCGTGACTCGCTAGTAAAATAGTGGGAGCATATTAAGATAGAAGTCCATATCTTGATTGTTTATTTTTTATAAAATATGCATGTTATTCATTTTTGCTGCATCTTTATTTTCAAAAAATGTCGCTTTCAAATCCCTTATGTAACATACTTGATGTCAACCGCCTCACTGGTCTAAATTATATGGATTGACTCTGTAACTTGAGAATTGTTCTCACAACGGAGAAAATTACGTACGTCCTTGATATAGTGATGATGCCTACGTCCAAGGAATGGGCAAGTGAGGATGAGATCGCTCTCTACGTGAAATACATTGATGACTCCACTCTTGCTTAGTGTTACATGTTAAGCTCTATGACTCCTGAGTTACAAAGACAACATGAAAATATGGATGTCAGATCCATTCTCCTACATATTCACAAATTGTTTGAGGAACAGGGAAGGACTCAGCGATATGAGATATCCAAGAGCCTCTTCCACGCTAGGATGACTGAGGGGACACCGGTTCAGAACCATGTCCTAAAGATGATTGAGTGGATAGAGAAACTCATAGGTCTAGGAATGGTCCTAGAGAAGAACTTGTGTGTGGACATTATGCTTCAGTCCCTACCAGATTCCTTTTCATAGTTCATAATGAATTTTAATATGAATAAGCTTGAGGTGACTCTCCTAGAGCTCCTTAATATGTTGAGGGAGGTAGAGAGCACTATCAAGAAAGAGAAGCTAGTTCTCTACACTAGTGAGCCCAAAACGAAAAGGAAAGCAGAAAAGTCCCTTAAGAAGGGCAAGGGCAAGGGCAGACCAAGTAAAGCAAAAGTTGCTAAGAAAAGATAAAGTCTAGTGCTTCCACTATGGCAAAGATGGGCACTGGAAGAGGAACTGCAAAGAGTACCTTATAGAGAGGGTGAAATAGAAGCTTGGAGAAGCTCCAAGTATATTCATAATCAATCTTCGATTGTCAGATTTTTATGATAGTGCATTGGTATTGGATATCGGTATTGCTTATCACATCTGTAATTTGTTGTAGATTCCGGCAAAACCGAGGAGATTGGCAAGAGGAATATTGCATAAAGGTTTGTTTATGCTAGACACTACTCCATATATCATGAATGTAATTATGTCTAAGAGGAAACGAGATGAGGTGAACAGTGTATACTTATGGCATTGTAGGCTAGGTCACATCCACGAGGGAAGAATTCAAAAATTGCTAAAGGATAGATATCTAGATCCATTCGACTATGAGCCATATGTAACTTGTGAGCCTTGCCTTTATGAAAAAATGACCAATTCTCTATTTAGTGGAATTGGAGAGAGAGCCACTAAGCTGTTGTAACTCATACATAGTGACGTATGTGGACCCATGTCAACTTATGTCATTAATGGTTACTCTTACTTAATTACCTGCACCGATGATTTCTTAAGGTATGGGTATGTGTACTTAATTAAATACAAGTCTGAGGCATTTGAAAAATTCAGAGAGTATAAGAATGAAGTGGAGAACCAGACTAGAAAGAGTATCAAGACTCTTCGATCAGATCGAAGAGGTGAGTACTTAAGTACATAGTTTACTCAGTTCCTTAAGGACCATGGGATATTATCCCAATGGACACCTTCTTATACACCTCAGCTTAATGGTGTGTCTGAAAAGAGAAATCGTACACTATTAGACATGGTATGGTCCATGATAAGTTTCGCTGACTTACCTATCTCATGCTAGTCATAAGTGCCCAGCAAGCCAATCACGTGAGTGATGGCACGTGTGACTTGATATAGAATCTTTTTGCTTATTATATTTTGGCGTATATCACTTTATAACTATTGCATAAATGCATATATATTGTGATGTCCTTGGATTTGTGCAATGGGAATCGCATCGTGATGAGATCACGATAATGAGACCGATTCACCTTTAAACACATATCCTAAATAATCCCGGTCATAGGTTACTCGAGAGGGACATCGTGATAACCGGATAGACTGGTGTGCTGTATACCCGTCCATATGATGGATGCAGCTGGTCTCATAGCTGCTCGTGTAGGGACACTAGGGATACAGTACAGGTGCTCATTGGAGAATGAGTTCACTGATTGATCCGCTTACGGAATGCTGGATGGTTGATGATGCCTTATTGTCAGACAACGATTTCGTAGTCCTAGTGGTATATCTGGTTCTTAGACTTGAGACACCAAGGATGTCCTGTATGAGTGCTCCACTCTTTGATACCAGACTTATAGGTTTGGCTGTTCCCAGATCTAGTACAGCTGGTCATTGGGAGTGGTAGTCGACCTTACGAGGGCTATTGAGTGTCGATAGAGGATCATCCACTCTCGGTATCATGAGAGGAATATCCCATGTGTTCTTGCTCAGACAAATCCCTGGCCAGGGTCATTCGGGTTGAGAGAGAAAGAGTTCTCCGGGAGAATCCGATTAGAGCGAGACTCGAGTAGAAACCGTATGGGTCTGACAGCACCATGCTCGATATACGGTCTCTGGGATATTAGATGGATGAGGGACTATAGGTACATGGTAACTGAGGACAGACAGGTCCAATGGATTGGATTCCCCTGTATCGTCTGGGGACTACGGCGTAGTGGCCTAGTACTTCCGTAGTCGATGAGTCGAGTGAATTATTACAGAGATAATAATTCACTGAGTTAGAAGGAGTTCTGACAGGTATGACTCACGGCCAGCTCGATATTGGGCCTAGAGGGTCACACACATATGGTAGGCATTGCGATGAGTAGAGGTTCGGATATGAGATATCCGACGGAGCCCTTGTCTTATTGGATGCAGATCCAATACCCACTAGGGAAAGGACCCATTAGGGTTTTGACACGGGATCTCTATAAATAGGAGGGATTCACAGCCTCATAGGCAAGAGTCTTTGCTTGCCCTTCCTATTCTCCTCTCCCTCTCCCCCTCAGAGTAGGCCTGGAGTTTTGAGGAGCGTCGTCGCAACCCTGCTATGTGGATCACCGCTAGAGAGGAGGACGCTTGACCTCCTTCACCCTCTCCTAAGGATCTGCAAGGAAACAGGGATATACGATCTCCCTAGGTAACACAATCTTTATACGCAGTTTTGTGTTTTTGCGGATTTTGCGCACCAATCTTCGCACGACGATGAACATCTTTTTGGGAATCGGGGATTTTTGTTTTCTTGTTCTTCCGCTGCGCATATGATGTCGCCCCCTATGATTTCCCAACAGTGGTATCAGAGCCAGGTTGTTCGTGCGAATAATTGGTTTTGAACTGCGTGTATTGTGTTTAGGAAGAATATTGACGTCAAAATCATTGACGCAAAAGCAAGGAAGGGCAGCAACAATTGCTGCCCTCGATCTGCATGCCTGCAGCCAGCCGCAGCCGTAACCAGGCAGCACAGCGCCGGCGCATGCGCAAGCGCTGTGCCTGCAGCAGCCGGCCGGCGGTCTGCTTGCAGCAGGCTTGCGGCCGGCGGGGCTGGCAGCCCGCTCGGTAGAAGCGCCTGCGGCCACTGAGCCCGCGGGCAGAGGCGCCGCGGGGCAGCAGCGCGGGCTGAGGCACCGCAGGGCAGCGGCGCCTGTGGCCGCTGCTCCCACGGGCAAAAACTCCGCAGGGGCGGCCGCCAGCGAGACAGCACCACCTGCGGGCGCTGACTCGCGGGCAGAACCGCCCGCGAAGGCGGCGGCGCCCGCGGGGGCGCCCACCTGCAGCGGCAGCGACCCCAGCGGGCGTGCCACCTGCAGGCGAGGGCAGTGCCCTCGCCCTCGCCGCACAGGCCGCCGCTAGCAGGGTGGCGGCGGCGGTGGCGCAGCAGCAAGGGGGAGAAGGGCATTAGGGTTTTCTGGGCAAAAAGACAGTTTTGCCCCCTCGGAATTTGAGAAATTCCAGTTTCTGTCTTTTGTCCAAATTACGAAAATACCCTTAGGAATTGAGAAATTCCCTATATATCCCTGATTTCAGAAAATATTAATTAATTAAAAGGTTTAGTTGATTATTATTTTTATTATTATCTAGTAGTCCTACATGATGATGATTATTTATACATGTGATGTATGATGAGTGGACGGATGATCATGGACCGTGTGATGTGTGTACTTGTGATTATTATTATTGAGGTCTGCGAACCTCCATTATATTTCTCGTTTATTGTCGGGCCTGCGTGCCTATGATTAAGTTGTAATCACATGAGGAGGCGCAGCAGGAGCGTGGAAGCCATAGCGGGACCCACGAGACGGACGATCGTGATGCATGGAGATGCATCAAGATGTCGACGGAACCGACGAGGACGAGATGGACGATCACAAGGCATGGAGATGCACCGTTGCACACATAGATCTTGATGTGAGTGATTAGGCCTACTGGCTCGGGCCTAATCATATTAGGTTGTGGTCCATGATCATCTGGTGTGATTGCTTATACACATACTAGATATGTATATATATTTGCAAGCGATGTAGATATATATTAAATATGTATATGTGTGACATGTCATATTAGGAGACCAAATCATAGAAACATCTCTCGATAATATTAAGTCGGTAAACGTGAGGCAATTAGATTGACCCACGTGGCCTTCCATCGTTATGAGTAGGAACCGAATCCCGGTGTAGGTTGAGTTGGTCGAGTCCCTCGAGACTCACCTATATCGCGATTCGCTATCTTGCTTACGACATAGAGATGTCACCGGTGACCTGAGGGCATGATATGCTTGGTCGAGTCCCTCGAGGGTATATCATCAAATCAGACTCATCTTGTAACGAAGGTGTTGACTTAACCGAGCATCATGGTTGGTCGAGTCCCTCGAGGCCATGGTGATTCGGAGGCCGAACAGGACGGGAATCACAAGGAGTTGTGATCGGCAAGAGTTGTCTACCTTTTAGGCTTAGTGTGATTGGTCGAGTCCCTCGAGGTTACACTAAGACGCTGATTGGATCCTGATCCCCACTAGAAGTCTGCCGGAGACTTCCGTTTCACGTGCTGAGGGTGTCGCGTGACTCGTTAGTAAAATAGTGGGAGCATATTAAGATAGAAGTCCATATCTTGATAGTTTATTTCTTGCAAAATCTGCATGTTATTCATTTTTTGCTACATCTTTATTTTCAGAAAATGTCGCTTTCAAATCCCTTACGTGGCATACTTGATGTCAACCGCCTCACTGGTCCAAATTATACGGATTGGCTCCGTAACTTGAGAATTGTTCTCACAGCGGAGAAAATCGTGTACGTCCTTGATACAGTGATGCCTACGCCCGAAGAAGGGGCAAGCGAGGATGAGATCGCTCGCTACGTGAAGTACATTGATGACTCCACTCTTGCTCAGTGCTATATGTTGGGCTCTATGACTCCAGAGTTACAGAGACAACATGAAAAGATGGATGCCAGATCCATTCTCCTACATGTCCGTAAATTGTTTGAGGAACAGGGAAGGACTCAACGATATGAGATATCCAAGAGCCTTTTCCGCGCTAGGATGACTGAGGGGACACCGGTTCAGAACCATGTCCTAAAGATGATTGAGTGGATAGAGAAACTCACAGGTCTAGGAATGGTCCTAGAGGATAACTTGTGTGTGGACATTGTGCTTCAGTCCCTACCAGATTCCTTTTCACAGTTCATAATGAACTTTAATATAAACAAGCTTGAGGTGACTCTCCCAGAGCTCCTCAATATGTTGAGGGAGGCAGAGAGTACTATTAAGAAAGAGAAGCCAGTTCTCTACACTGGTGAGACCAGAAAGAAAAGGAAAGCAGAAAGGTCCCTTAAGAAGGGAAAGGGCAAGGGCAAACCAGGTAAAGCAAAGGTTGCTAAGAAAGACCCAGCAAAGGACAAAGGCCAGTGCTTCCACTATGGTAAAGATGAGCAATGGAAGAGGAACTACAAAGAGTACCTTGTAGAAAGGGCGAAATAGAAGCTTGGTGAAGCTTCAGGTACATTCATGATCAATCTCCAATTGGCAGATTTTTGTGATAGTGCATTGGTATTGGATACCAGTATTGCTTATTACATCTACAATTTATTATAAATTCTAGCAAAGCCGAGGAGAGATTGACGAGAGGAATATTGCATAAAGGTTTGTTTATGCAAGACACTACTCCACATATCATGAATGTAAGTGTGTAAGAGGAAACGAGATGAGGTGAACAGTGCATACCTGTGGCATTGTAGGCTAGGTCACATCCATGAAAGAAGGATTCAAAAGTTGCTAAATGATGGATATCTAGATCCATTCGACTATGTGTCATATGCAACTTGTGAGCCTTGCATTCGTGGAAAACTGACCAACTCTCCATTTAGTGGAACTGGAGAGAGAGCCACTGAGTTGTTGGAACTCATACATAGTGATGTATGTGGACCCATGTCAACTCATGCCATTGGAGGTTACTCCTACTTCATTACATTTACTGATGATTTCTCAAGGTATGGATATGTGTACTTAATGAAGTACAAGTCCGAGGCCTTTGAGAAATTCAGAGAGTATAAGAATGAGGTGGAGAACCAGACTGGAAAGAGTATCAAAACTCTTCGATCAGATCGAGGAGGTGAGTACTTAAGTACAGAGTTTACTCACTTCTTCAAGGACCATGGGATATTATCCCAATGGACACCTCCTTATACACCTCAGCTCAATGGTGTCTCTGAAAGGAGAAATCGTACATTATTAGATATGGTACGGTCCATGATGAGTTTCGCTGACCTACCCATCTCATTCTGGGGATATGCCCTAGAAACCGCAGCTTACCTTCTGAACAGAGTTCCAACTAAGTCGGTGGTGTCTACACCATATGAGATATGGAAAGGGAAGAAGCCTGATCTTAAAGTAGTTAAGATTTGGGGCTGCTCTGCCCATGTTAAAAGACACAACCCCGATAAGTTAGAATCAAGGACAGGGCGATGTAAATTTGTGGGATACCCCAAGGAAACTTGTGGGTATTACTTCTATCATCTCGAGGACCAAAAGGTCTTTGTAGCTAAGAGAGCAGTGTTCCTTGAGAAGGAACACATTCTTGACGGAGACAGTGGGAGAATGATAGAATTGAGCGAGGTTGGAGAACCAAGCTCAAGCACCACTCTACAGCCCGAGTCTGTTCAGGTATCTAATACACAAGTTTCAACTTTACGCAGGTCTGATAGAGTATCCCATCCTCCTGAGAGATATGTGGGACATATTAGAGCAGAGGATGTAGAGGATATTGATCCTCAGACCTACGAGGAGGCTATTATGAGTATAGACTCCGGGAAGTGGAAAGAAGCCATGAATTCTGAGATGGATTCTATGTACTCCAATAAGGTTTGGAACCTAGTTGATGCACCCGAAGGTATTGTACCCATCGGTTGCAAGTGGATCTTTAAGAAAAAGATCGGAGTAGATGGAAAGGTAGAGACCTATAAAGCAAGGCTAGTGGCTAAGGGGTATCGTCAAAGGCAAGGTGTTGACTACGACGAAACTGTTAGGATCGAGAGCACTAAGAGGGGGGGGGGTGAATTAGTGCAGCGGAAATCTTACAGCGATTAAAAACCAAAAGCTGCGTTCGTTCAAAAACTATTATGATGCAAAAGCAAATTCTCAGTTTGTATCTAAGTGCAGTTTGCGTCTAAGCACAGATTGCGTCTAAGCGCAGTTTTGCGTCTAAGCGCAGTTTACGTCTAAACTCAGATTTACGTCTAAACACAGTTTTACGTCTAAACGCAGATTTACGTCTAAACGCAGATTTACGTCTAAACGCAGATTTACGTCTAAACGCAGTTTTACGTCTAAACGCAGATTTACGTCTAAACTCAGATTTACGTCTTAAACTCAGATTTACGTCTAAACGCAGATTTACGTCTAAACGCAGTTTTACGTCTAGACGCAGATTTACGTCTAAACTTTGAAACTTGTTTGTATACTCGCAGAAGGCAGTATGCAGTTAAAATCAAGACGTAAACGTGAACTGAGATCTGATGATTGAGCGAGGAAAGCCGATTTACGTCTGAATGCAGTTTTACGTCTAAATGTTGAAACTCGTTCGTAAAATTGTAGAGGACAGTTTGCAGTTATCAATAGGATCAAAATGTAAGTGTAAACTGCAAAGAAGCTCGTTCGTAAAAGCACGGAAGATAGTTCTGCAGAATCAAACGTAAACGTAAACTGTAATGTATGAAAATACGAATTTACGTCTGAATGCAGATTCGGAAGAACAGCACTTAGAACTTGTTCGTGAAAGCGCAGAGAGCAGTAGTGATGAAGGAGGTTTGCAGTAATGATAAAGTGCTCGAAAATAAACGCAAACCAGAGATTTAGAGTGGTTCGGTCAGCCTTGACCTACTCCACTTTTGGCTTCCTCCACCGACGAGGTTGCCGACGTCAACTAGGGGCCTTCCTTCAATAGGCGAAGGCCAAACTGCCCTTTTACAACTTCTCTCCTTTTGACAGGCTTAGGAGACAACCTTTACAGACCTTTCTCTCCTCACTTTACAACTGAAAACTTGAAGAACAGAAGGAGGAGACTTAAAGGCTTTACAACACTTTTGAGCTCTTAGAATCACAGAAAAGATCAAGATTTCGGTGTAGGTCTGTGTCTTTTCAGTGCTGAATGGGTGGGGTATTTATAGGCCCCAACCCAATTCAAAATTCGAGCTCAAAACGATCAAATCGATCAAATCCCAGAATTCTGGGATCAGGCGGTTGCACCTCTTGACTGGAGAGGTGGCACCGCCTGGCAAAGCTCGAAGACTGAGCTTGGTGGTTGCATCACCTGGCAGAGCTCGAAATCTGAGCTCGGTGGTTGCATCACCTGCCAGAGCTCGAAACTGAGCTCAGGCTGATGCACCTCTCTGCCAGAGCTCGAAGACTGAGCTCGGTGATTGCATCACCTGGCAGAGCTCGAGACTGAGCTCAGGCTGATGCACCTCTCTGCCTGAGCTCGAAGACTGAGCTCGGTGGTTGCATCGCCTGGCAGAGCTCGGAACTTGAGCTCTGGCGGTGCAACCTCTTGACAGAGGAGGTTGCACCGCCCAGTCTAGCTCGAAGACTGAGCTCTGGGCGGTTGCACCTCTTGGCTGGGGCGGTTGCACCTCCCAGCCTCGCAGCCCTGGCGGTTGCACCTCCTGGCTGGGGCGGTAGCACCTCCCAACCTCACAGCCCAGGCGGTTGCACCTCCTGGCTGGGGCGGTTGCACCTCCTGGTGCAATCAGGGTCCGAATGGTTCACTCCATTCGGCCCAATTTGAATCTTTTCAGGGGCCCAATTGCCCCAAGATTAAGCTAATGGGATCACCTCCCATTTTCATGCTTAATCATCATGCTAACTACGATTAACTCTAAGACAACTTCTGCAGCTTGCTCCGATGCGTCAATCGCTTCTTCCGGCGAGTTTCCGGCCAACTTCCGTCGATCATCCGATAAACCCTCGGTGATCCTTCTGCGGACATCCGGCATACTCCTAGACTTTGCGACGATCCACCTGGCGAGTTCCGACGAGCTTCGCTTGGCAAGCTTCTGGACTTCTCGGATCTGTTCTCGCTGAACCTCCGACGACCGTCCGAACTTCCGTCGAACTCTCGAACTCCCAACGTGATCATGATCTTGACTCCGGCGCAACACCTGCTGCTTGTCTTACTCTCATCGTAGTTAATCCTGCACACTTATCTCAACACATAGATTAGATAACAAATGACAATTGACTTCATCATCAAAATCCGAGATTCAACAATCTCCCCCTTTTTTACGATGACAATCAATTGATAAAGGAGTTGTCCTTAACTCCCCCTATCTATATGCCATAGTTGAGATAAGTCAACCTTGAATTCAAGACCAAAGAATTCAAGTGACGTATTGATAAGTTAGATCAGTTAAACTTATCAATGCTCTCATCATGATGCCCATCATGATGTATCTCTTCAAGAATGATGTCAAAGCATGACATACATCATCAAGTTTGTATGATAGTGTTTGTAACAATTCATCATGTAATAATATAAAGCTACGAAGGATTTTTTACATGATGCACACATTTGAGATTTTCTAGCAAGTTTGCATTTTCTATAGAATATCAAATCAAGATATGATGCAAACTATAGCACATGTTCACATATCTCTTGGTGATGCAAGGATGGCATAACATTGTTTATAGCATCACTCAAGTATTTGCAACTATGACATAGACATGATTATGGCAGTTCAGCTATGACATAGTGTTTATCAATTCATATGTTTCTCCCCCTTTGTCATCAACAAAAAGCATGATAGCATTATCAAGTACATAAAGGAAGTCATGACACATATATCTCTTTATTGTTTTTGCTTGACGGAGGAAAGTCATTTTTCAAAGAGTTTTCATAAGAGTGTACAGGAACATCCCATTTTTAGCATACAAACCGAAAAATGAACTTCTTACATGCATTTGGTTAAAAATATTTGTCACATAATTTGCAACATGTTATTTGATCAAGCGTTGTCAAGGCATGTAATAGTAATAACATCCGAAAAATAATTTTAACTAGTTAAAGTATTCAGATAAATCAACATTCCTAATTCTTTTCTTATGTAATCGAATTGTTCTTCACATAGGGGTTTTGTGAAGATATCAGCCAGTTGATGTTTGGTATCAATAAACTCTATGGTTACATCATGATTAGAGACATGATCTCGTATAAAGTGATGTCTAATATCAATGTGTTTGATTCTTGAGTGTTAAGCTTTTGATGTAGTAACACAATTATTTCAAGTGCAGCATTCTATCATATTGCATAGCAAGATATTTATTTCAGCAAGTGTAGCATTGTATCATATTGCATAGCAAGATTTTTATTTCAGCAAGTGTAGCATTGTATCATATTGCATAGCAAGATTTTTATTTCAGCAAGTGTAGCATTGCATCACATGGTAAGATATCAGCTCGTACGATGCAAATTTTTGTTTGATATCTTGATACATGGCATGATAGCAATCATATTAGTAATAGCAACCATATCAATGTCATACTGCTGACTTATCAACTTACATTGGTATGTTGCTTCATATTTTTCAAGGCATAGGCTTTTAAACCTCTTTAGTTTCAGTGCAAAAACCGAGGTAAACAACAAGAGATGTTTGCAAATATGCTTACACAAACAAAGATAACCATATCAGGGTAACATATGTACAGCATATCAGGTAACCATACAGACAAAGTCCTTCATGAATAACATAAGGAGTTTACAACATGTCATATCAAAAATAGCAGATGTTCATACAAGCTTATTCATGAGGTGGAAGATTAAAGTGCCTAAATAAAGAGTCAAATTGTCGATGGATTTGCTGCAGCTCGGTTAGGATTTGATCTTGTCGAAGTTCAAGCCGTTCTTGTCTTTGTTCAAATCGGTCCATCCGAATCCCGATATCTTCGATGGATGATGTGTGAGTTTGCTCAACCGGATGCGTTTCCTCAAAGGGACAGATCGGAGGAGATTGGGTACTCCTAAAGACTGGGGTTTCCGGCTCTGGTTCAGGTTCAGGTTCAGGCTGAGGGGGATCAGTTCTTCTAGGCATTCTAACCCAGTTACCGTTTCTATAGTGACATCTTAGTCGGTGAAGTAAATTTTTGTTTATTACGCTGAATCTATCTGCTTTCATTACTTCTTCTTCTAGTGGTATTTGAATGTCGTAAGCTTTCATTATTCTAGTAATTATTCCACCATATGGGAGCATCATATCTTTCGTAGATAGTTCTAACATGTTTTGTTGGATCAGATAGCCAAGACAAATATCACGTCCTTTCATGATTAGGTACATAATTCCTAATTCCAATTGACTCACTTCATCATGATGGTATTGTTTAGGAAGAATTATACTAGTCATGATATGATGAAGTATCTTAGTGTTAAAGGGCAATAGATGTTCACAACTTTTAGGAACAGATTCTATGTTAGGATTGGCAAGGATTGTTCCTAAGGCTTCAACGTAGGATGTTTCAATGGTTTTTTCATCCCATGATCCTTTAAAGTAAAGTCCTATGCTTTTCATGGGAATACCTATCATATCACAAATGAATCTATCAGTGATTGAGATGTGTTGTCCTAAGAGATAGGTTGACATCCTTTCTTCATCATCTATTTGCATGTTGTTGTAAAACAATCTAACTAGTCTAGGATAAATGGGTTCGTTGATCTGCAAAATTGGAAGTAGATTTAGGTTTGCAAACCATTGGATAGTCTCTACATCTCTTAGTTCGTTTAGATCTACGTATTTTCCCTTATTGATGCTTCTTAGTTCGAAGGAGAGAAATTTTTCAGCATGGTTTTTTGAATCGAAAAGAGTGAAATCAAACTCTTCTACTAATCTCCTCTTTCCCTTGTCCCTTGAGGATCTTCTAGATCCCATAACTACTGCTGTTTAGAGGGATGATGATAAGCTAAAGTAAATGAAGAACAAAACAGAATTTAAGAGCTTCTTAGAGAGTACCTTTGTGAAATCTTCAAGAGAAGGAGGGATTCTTGATGTTTTGTTCCGAAATGGGAGGTATTTGGAAGGCTTAGAGGAGTGAAATGGGAATGGAGGAGACTTGGAAGAGTAGAGGAGGAAATGGGGGTGAGTTGGGGTCGGTTCCTTAGCCGGCCCTAGTGTGGGTTTAAAGGGCAGAGCTGCTGGCGGTTGCACCTCTGGCTGGAGCGGTGCAACGTTTGGCAACCCGTGATAGTTGGAGGTGCCACCGCCAGCTGGAGAGGTGCCACCGCCTGCAGCCAGTGAGCACCTAAGATGATTTGATTAGGGAGCCTTTGCCTTGAGGAGAGTTTCAGAGCAATTAATGTTTGTTACATGATTTCGTATGAGTTTTTATTTAAGGAAGAAGCTCTTTGTACGATCAAGATAGATCTTTTAACGTGCATACGTATGTTTGTTTGGTATCCCTTTTAAGATCATGACATATTTAGTTTCTACAAGAATTAATTCGTAGATGAACGGGTTTTGAAGATCAGGGGGGTATGTGAATTTGGATATCATATGTTTCTAATAAGGTTGTATCGTATTTGTGATTTCACAACTTCCACTTGTTACTTAAACGTTGCGAGTTCTTTTTTGATTCTTGGTTTATGACCATTGAGAGTCAAGGAGCAGAATATTATTTCTTGCTCCGACCTAGACTTTTAATTTTTATAGGAAGGGATGATCTTTAGGAACCCATTTGCTTTTGGGTGCCTCATAAATAGATCTACATTTTCTATCATGTTGCATAGAGTTTATCATGGTTCCTTTAGGAACCCAAATTAATTTGTTTGGACTCAATTTCCTGAATGGACAATAATGTGTCTTGTGACCAAACTTGCAACAAAAGTTGCATTTGCTTCTAGCATGTAAGATGGGACCTTTTACAAAGGTAGTTGGATTTCGGTGAGGACTCCTCACAAATCCAATCCCACTTCTTTTGGAAGTATGACCCTTGTTTGTAAGGATCATGTTTAATGACTTGCTACCAACCTCGAATTTCTTCAAGGTGTCCTTAAGTAGCAAGTTTTCTTTTTGCATAGATTCTAAATCATGACATTTGATACATGAATTTAAACTATCATGGTGTTCGACTTTTAACTTATCAAACTCACAAGTAAGATTATCATGTACCTTTTTTAGCAACTTGTATTTTCTATTTATAACTTTGCATTCATCAAATAAATCATGGAAGGCATTTAATAATTCATCGAAAGATAAATCAGCATCTAATAAATTCGTTACCTCCTCTTCGATGGCCATAAAGGCATAATGAGCAACTTGCTCGGTGTTGGACTCTTCTTCTTCAGATGCGCTTGCGTCATCCCATGTTGCTTGAAGAGCCTTCTTCTTTGATGTTCTTCTTTTGACTTGGGGACAATCATTCTTGTAGTGTCCCGGCTTTTTACATTCGTAGCAGATCACTTGGTCCTTCTTGGGTTCAAGTTTAATTTTCACATCGTTTTTAAACTTGTTTCTGTTGAAGAATTTCTTAAACTTTCTTGTCAAAAGTGCCAAGTCATCATCACAATCCTCATCACTTGAGTTTTCTCTCAAGTGGCATTCAGAAGTTTTAAGTGCCATATCCTTCCTGTTCTTTGGAAGGATGTCTTCTTGCTCTTCATGAGCTTTGCAAGTCATTTCGTAGGTCATTAATGACCCGATTAGTTCTTCAAGAGGGAAGTTGCGCAGATCCTTTGCCTCTTGAATGGCAGTGACTTTAGGATCCCAACTTTTAGGAAGGGATCTTAGTATTTTATTTACGAGTTCAAAATCCGAAAAACTTTTTCCGAGTCCTTTTAGACCGTTGACGACATCCGTGAAACGGGTAAACATGTCGCCAATGGTTTCACTCGGTTTCATTCGGAAAAGTTCAAAAGAATGCAGCAATAGATTGATTTTTGACTCTTTCACTCTACTTGTGCCCTCGTGGGTCACTTCAAGTGTGTGCCAAATATCAAAAGCAGTTTCGCAAGTTGAAACACGATTAAACTCGTTTTTATCAAGTGCGCAAAATAAGGCATTCATAGCCTTTGCATTAAGAGCGAAAGCCTTCTTTTCCAACTCATTCCAATCGATCATTGGAAGAGAAGACTTTGAAAATCCGTTTTCAACAAGGTTCCACAGTTCAAAATCCATAGAAATAAGAAAGATCCTCATTCGGGTCTTCCAGTAAGTGTAGTCCGTTCCACTGAACATGGGTGGACGTGTAATCGAATGCCCCTCTTGGTTTCCGGCGTATGCCATCTCTCTTGGGTTTTAATCCTTTAGAGAGTTAACCTTGCTCTGATACCAATTGTTAGGATCGAGAGCACTAAGAGGGGGGGGGGGTGAATTAGTGCAGCGGAAATCTTACAGCGATTAAAAACCAAAAGCTGCGTTCGTTCAAAAACTATTATGATGCAAAAGCAAATTCTCAGTTTGTATCTAAGTGCAGTTTGCGTCTAAGCGCAGATTGCGTCTAAGCGCAGTTTTGCGTCTAAGCGCAGTTTACGTCTAAACTCAGATTTACGTCTAAACGCAGTTTTACGTCTAAACGCAGATTTACGTCTAAACGCAGATTTACGTCTAAACGCAGATTTACGTCTAAACGCAGTTTTACATCTAAACGCAGATTTACGTCTAAACTCAGATTTACGTCTTAAACTCAGATTTACGTCTAAACGCAGATTTACGTCTAAACGCAGTTTTACGTCTAGACGCAGATTTACGTCTAAACTTTGAAACTTGTTTGTATACTCGCAGAAGGCAGTATGCAGTTAAAATCAAGACGTAAACGTGAACTGAGATCTGATGATTGAGCGAGGAAAGCCGATTTACGTCTGAATGCAGTTTTACGTCTAAATGTTGAAACTCGTTCGTAAAATTGTAGAGGACAGTTTGCAGTTATCAATAGGATCAAAATGTAAGTGTAAACTGCAAAGAAGCTCGTTCGTAAAAGCACGGAAGATAGTTCTGCAGAATCAAACGTAAACGTAAACTGTAATGTATGGAAATACAAATTTACGTCTGAATGTAGATTCGGAAGAACAGCACTTAGAACTTGTTCGTGAAAGCGCAGAGAGCAGTAGTGATGAAGGAGGTTTGCAGTAATGATAAAGTGCTCGAAAATAAACGCAAACCAGAGATTTAGAGATGTTCGGTCAGCCTTGACCTACTCCACTTTTGGCTTCCTCCACCGACGAGGTTGCCGACGTCAACTAGGGGCCTTCCTTCAATAGGCGAAGGCCAAACTGCCCTTTTACAACTTCTCTCCTTTTGACAGGCTTAGGAGACAACCTTTACAGACCTTTCTCTCCTCACTTTACAACTGAAAACTTGAAGAACAGAAGGAGGAGACTTAAAGGCTTTACAACACTTTTGAGCTCTTAGAATCACAGAAAAGATCAAGATTTCGGTGTAGGTCTGTGTCTTTTCAGTGCTGAATGGGTGGGGTATTTATAGGCCCCAACCCAATTCAAAATTCGAGCTCAAAACGATCAAATCGATCAAATCCTAGAATTCTGGGATCAGGCGGTTGCACCTCTTGACTGGAGAGGTGGCACCGCCTGGCAGAGCTCGAAGACTGAGCTTGGTGGTTGCATCACCTAGCAGAGCTCGAAATCTGAGCTCGGTGGTTGCATCACCTGCCAGAGCTCGAAACTGAGCTCAGGCTGATGCACCTCTCTGCCAGAGCTCGAAGACTGAGCTCGGTGATTGCATCACCTGGCAGAGCTCGAGACTGAGCTCAGGCTGATGCACCTCTCTACCTGAGCTCGAAGACTGAGCTCAGTGGTTGCATCGCCTGGCAGAGCTCGGAACTTGAGCTCTGGCGGTGCAACCTCTTGACAGAGGAGGTTGCACCGCCCAGTCTAGCTCGAAGACTGAGCTCTGGGCGGTTGCACCTCTTGGCTGGGGCGGTTGCACCTCCCAGCCTCGCAGCCCTGGCGGTTGCACCTCCTGGCTGGGGCGGTAGCACCTCCCAACCTCACAGCCCAGGCGGTTGCACCTCCTGGCTGGGGCGGTTGCACCTCCTGGTGCAATCAGGGTCCGAATGGTTCACTCCATTCGGCCCAATTTGAATCTTTTCAGGGGCCCAATTGCCCCAAGATTAAGCTAATGGGATCACCTCCCATTTTCATGCTTAATCATCATGCTAACTACGATTAACTCTAAGACAACTTCTGCAGCTTGCTCCGATGCGTCAATCGCTTCTTCCGGCGAGTTTCCGGCCAACTTCCGTCGATCATCCGATAAACCCTCGGTGATCCTTCTGCGGACATCCGGCATACTCCTAGACTTTGCGACGATCCACCTGGCGAGTTCCGACGAGCTTCGCTTGGCAAGCTTCTGGACTTCTCGTATCTGTTCTCGCTGAACCTCCGACGACCGTCCAAACTTCCGTCGAACTCTCGAACTCCCAACGTGATCATGATCTTGACTCCGGCGCAACACCTGCTGCTTGTCTTACTCTCATCGTAGTTAATCCTGCACACTTATCTCAACACATAGATTAGATAACAAATGACAATTGACTTCATCATCAAAATCCGAGATTCAACAGAAACTTTCTCACCCGTAGCAATGCTAAAATCCATCAGAATTCTATTGGCTATTGCAGCACACTATGATTATGAGATCTGGCAGATGGATGTGAAAACCGCATTCCTCAACGGGAACCTGGAGGAGGAGGTGTATATGATGCAACCTGAGGGATTCGTGTCCAAGAACTGCCCAGATAAGGTGTGTAGGTTGCTTAGATCCATTTATGGACTAAAGCAAGCTTCCCGAAGTTGGAACATAAGATTTGATGAGGCAATCAGATCTTATGACTTCGTTAAGAACGAAGATGAGCCTTGTGCATACAGAAAGGTAAGTGGGAGCGCTATCACCTTTTTGGTGTTATATATGGATGACATCCTCATCATTGGGAATGACGTAGGAATGCTATCCACTGTAAAGACTTGGTTATCTAGACACTTCTCCATAAAGGACTTAGGAGAAGCATCCTATATCTTGGGGATTAGAATCTATAGAGATAGATCCAAGAGGATGCTTGGCTTGTCCCAGTCCAGGTACATAGAAACCATTGTCAAAATGTTTGACATTGAAAATTCTAAGAAAGGGCGAACATGGATATGATACCTTATACCTCAGCAATATGGTATATCATGTATGCCATGCTATGTACTAGGCCTGATATAGCGCATGCTCTGAGTGTCACGAGCAGGTATCAGGCGGATCCAGGCTTGGAGCACTGGAAAGCAGTAAAGTGTATCCTTAAGTACTTGAGAAGGACTAAGGATCTTTTACTAGTATATGGAGGTAATAGCCTTAAGGTTGAAGGCTACACTGACTCAAGTTTTCAGTCTGATGTCGATGATAGCAAGTCAAATTCAGGGTATGTGTACACCTTGAATGGAGGAGCAGTGTGCTGGAAGAGTTCCAAGCAAGATACCACTTCTGACTCGACCACAGAGGCGGAGTACATTGCTGCATCGGATGCAGCAAAGGAGGGAGTCTGGGTGAAGAAGTTCATCACAGATTTGGGAGTCGATACAGATAGCGACAAGTCGACTTCCTTATATTGCGACAACTATGGGGTGATTACTCAAATAAGGGAACTCGGGTCTTATCAGAAGTGTTCTGAGGAGGTTCCAGCTTATAAGAGAGATCGTAACCTGAGGAGATGTAGCAGTGGAAAGAGTTCCATCCGAAGATAACATTGCAGATCCACTGACAAAGCCGTTGTCTCATTTTGTCTTTGAGCGTCACAGGGGTCTGATGGGGATCAGACACATAGGTGATTGGCTTTAGGTCAAGTGGGAGATTGCTAGTCATAAGTGCCCAGCAAGCCAATCACGTGAGTGATGGCACGTGTGACTTGATATAGAATCTTTTTGCTTATTATATTTTGGCGTATATCACTTTATAACTATTGCATAAATGCATATATATTGTGATGTCCTTGGATTTGTGCAATGGGAATCGCATCGTGATGAGATCACGATAATGAGACCGATTCACCTTTAAACACATATCCTAAATAATCCCGGTCATAGGTTACTCGAGAGGGACATCGTGATAACCGGATAGACTGGTGTGCTGTATACCCGTCCATATGATGGATGCAGCTGGTCTCATAGCTGCTCGTGTAGGGACACTAGGGATACAGTATAGGTGCTCATTGGAGAATGAGTTCACTGATTGATCCGCTTACGGAATGCTGGATGGTTGATGATGCCTTATTGTCAGACAACGATTCCGTAGTCCTAGTGGTGTATCTGGTTCTTAGACTTGAGACACCAAGGATGTCCTGTATGAGTGCTCCACTCTTTGATACCAGACTTATAGGTTTGGCTGTTCCCAGATCTAGTACAACTGGTCATTGGGAGTGGTAGTCGACCTTACGAGGGCTATTGAGTGTCGATAGAGGATCATCCACTCTCGGTATCATGAGAGGAATATCCCATGTGTTCTTGCTCAGACAAATCCCTGGCCAGGGTCATTCGGGTTGAGAGAGAAAGAGTTCTCCGGGAGAATCCGATTAGAGCGAGACTCGAGTAGAAACCGTATGGGTCTGACAGCACCATGCTCGATATACGGTCTCTGGGATATTAGATGGATGAGGGACTATAGGTACATGGTAACTGAGGACAGACAGGTCCAATGGATTGGATTCCCCTGTATCGTCTGGGGACTACGGCGTAGTGGCCTAGTACTTCCGTAGTCGATGAGTCGAGTGAATTATTACAGAGATAATAATTCACTGAGTTAGAAGGAGTTCTGACAGGTATGACTCACGGCCAGCTCGATATTGGGCCTAGAGGGTCACACACATATGGTAGGCATTGCGATGAGTAGAGGTTCGGATATGAGATATCCGACGGAGCCCTTGTCTTATTGGATGCAGATCCAATACCCACTAGGGAAAGGACCCATTAGGGTTTTGACACGGGATCTCTATAAATAGGAGGGATTCACAGCCTCATAGGCAAGAGTCTTTGCTTGCCCTTCCTATTCTCCTCTCCCTCTCCCCCTCAGAGTAGGCCTGGAGTTTTGAGGAGCGTCGTCGCAACCCTGCTGTGTGGATCACCGCTAGAGAGGAGGACGCTTGACCTCCTTCACCCTCTCCTAAGGATCTGCAAGGAAACAGGGATATACGATCTCCCTAGGTAACACAATCTTTATACGCAGTTTTGTGTTTTTGCGGATTTTGCGCACGAATCTTCGCACGACGATGAACATCTTTTTGGGAATCGAGGATTTTTGTTTTCTTGTTCTTCCGCTGCGCATATGATGTCGCCCCCTATGATTTCCCAACATCTCATTCTAGGGATATGCCCTAGAGACCGTAGCTTACCTTATGAAAAGTGTTCCAACTAAGTCGGTAGTGTCTATACTATATGAGATATGAAAAGGGAATAAGCTCGATCTTAAGGTTGTTAAGATTTGAGGCTGCCCTCCCCACGTTAAAAGATACAACCCCAATAAGTTGGAATAGAGGACAGAGCGGTGCAAGTTCGTGGGATCCTAAGGAAACTTATGAGTATTATTTCTATCATCTCGAGGACTAAAAGGTCTTTATAGCCAAGAGAGCAGTGTTCCTTGAGAAGGAACACATTCTTGGTGGAGACAGTGGGAGCATAATAGAATTGAGCGAGGTTGGAGAAACTAGTTCAAGCACCACTCTACAGCCGAAGTCTATTCAAGTACCTAATACACAAGTTCCAACTTTACGTAGGTTCGATAGAGTATCTCATCCTCCTAAGAGATATGTGGGACATATTAGAGGAGAGGATGTTAAGGATATTGATCCTCAGACCTACGAGGAGGCAATTATGAGTAAAGACTTCGGGAAGTGGCAAGAAGCCATGAATTCTGAGATGGATTCTATATACTCCAACAAGGTTTGGAGCCTAGTTTATGCATCCGAAGGTATTGTACCCATCGGTTGTAAGTGAATCTTTAAGAAAAAGATCGGAGTAGATGGAAAGATAGAGACCTATAAAGCAAGACTAGTGGATAAGAGGTATCGTCAAAGGCAATGTGTTGACTATGATGAAACCTTCTCACCCGTAGCAATGCTAAAATCCATCTGAATTTTATTAGCTATTGCAGCACACTATGATTATGAGATTTGGTAGATGAATGTGAAAACCACATTCCTCAATGGGAACCTAAGAAGGTGTATATGATATAACCCGAGGGATTCGTGTCCAAGAACTACCCAGATAAGGTGTGCAGGTTGCTTAGATCCATTTATGGACTATAGCAAGCTTCCCGAAGTTGGAACATAAGATTTGATGAGGCAATCAGACCTTATGACTTCGTTAAGAACGAAGATGAGCCTTGTGTATATAAGAAGGTAAGTGGGAGCGTTGTCACCTTTTTGGTGTTATATGTGGATGACATCCTGATCATTGAGAATGATGTAGGAATGATATCCACAGTAAAGGCTTAGTTATCTAGACACTTTTTCATGAAGGATTTAGGGGAAGCATCCTATATCTTAGGGATTCATATCTATAGAGATAGATCCAAGAGGATGCTTGGCTTGTCTCAGTCCAAGTACATAGACACCATTGTCAAAAGGTTTGGCATGAAAAATTCCAAGAGATGTCTCATACTGATGAAACTCCTGAATAAAGGATGAACATGGATTGGATACCCTATGCATCAGTAATAGGGTCTATCATGTATGCCATGATATATACCAAACCTGATATAATGTTTGCTCTGAGTGTCATGAGTAGGTATTAGGTGAATCCAAGCTTGGAGCATTGGAAAGCAGTAAAGTGTATCATTAAGTACTTGAGAAGGATTAAGGATTTTTTACTAGTATATGGAGGTAGTAGCCTCAAGATTGAAGGCTACACAGACTCTAGTTTTCAGTTTGATATCGATGATAACAAGTCAAATTCGACGATGGTACTGTAGCGGCGGCGGCCAACAGCGATACTGTAGCGATGATAACAAGTCAAATTCGAGTTTTCAGTTTGATATTGCGATACTGTAGCGGCCAACAGTGGCGATACTGTAGCGACGACCAGATCTTGGACGATGGTACTGTAGCGGCAGTGGCGATACTGTAGCGGCGACCAGATCTCCCTAGGACGATCCGACTCCTGCAGCATCGGCTTTCTCCCACGGGCGAAGGGCGACGGTACTGTAGCGGCAGCGGACCAGATCTAGGGCGACGGTACTGTAGCGACGACCATATCTCCCTAAGGCGATCTAACTCCTGCAGCGTCGGCTTTCTCCTACGGGCGAAGGGTGTTGGGAAATCATAGGGGGCAACATCATATGCGCAGCGGAAGAACAAGAAAACAAAAATCCCCGATTCCCAAAAAGATGTTCATCGTCGTGCGAAGATTGGTGCGTAAAATCCACAAAAAACACAAAACTGGGTATAAAGATTGTGTTACCTAGGGAGATCGTATATCCCTGTTTCCTTGCAGATCCTTAGGAGAGGGTGAAGGAGGTCAAGTGTCCTCCTCTCTAGCGGTGATCCACACAGCAGGGTTGCGACGACGCTCCTCAAAACTCCAGGCCTACTCTGAGGGGGAGAGGGAGAGGAGAATAGGAAGGGCAAGCAAAGACTCTAGCCTATGAGGCTGTGAATCCCTCCTATTTATAGAGATCCCGTGTCAAAACCCTAATGGGTCCTTTCCCTAGTGGGTATTGGATCTGCATCCAATAAGACAAGGGCTCCGTCGGATATCTCATATCCGAACCTCTACTCATCGCAATGCCTACCATATGTGTGTGACCCTCTAGGCCCAATATCGAGCTGGCCGTGAGTCATACCTGTCAGAACTCCTTCTAACTCAGTGAATTATTATCTCTGTAATAATTCACTCGACTCATCGACTACGGAAGTACTAGGCCACTACGCCGTAGTCCCCAGACGATACAGGGGAATCCAATCCATTGGACCTGTCTGTCCTCAGTTACCATGTACCTATAGTCCCTCATCCATCTAATATCCCAGAGACCGTATATCGAGCATGGTGCTGTCAGACCCATACGGTTTCTACTCGAGTCTCGCTCTAATCGGATTCTCCCGGAGAACTCTTTCTCTCTCAACCCGAATGACCCTGGCCAGGGATTTGTCTGAGCAAGAACACATGGGATATTCCTCTCATGATACCGAGAGTGGATGATCCTTTATCGACACTCAATAGCCCTCGTAAGGTCGACTACCACTCCCAATGACCAGCTGTACTAGATCTGGGAACAGCCAAACCTATAAGTCTGGTATCAAAGAGTGGAGCACTCATACAGGACATCCTTGGTGTCTCAAGTCTAAGAACCAGATACACCACTAGGACTACGGAATCATTGTCTGACAATAAGGCATCATCAACCATCCAGCATTCCGTAAGCGGATCAATCAGTGAACTCATTCTCCAATGAGCACCTGTACTGTATCCCTAGTGTCCCTACACGAGCAGCTATGAGACCAGCTGCATCCATCATATGGACGGGTATACAGCACACCAGTCTATCCGGTTATCACGATGTCCCTCTCGAGTAATCTATGACCGGGATTATTTAGGATATGTGTTTAAAGGTGAATCGATCTCATTATCGTGATCTCATCACGATCCGATTCCCATTGCACAAATCCAAGGACATCACAATATATATGCATTTATGCAATAGTTATAAAGTGATATACGCCAAAATATAATAAGCAAAAATATTCTGTATCAAGTCACACGTGCCATCACTCACGTGATTGGCTTGCTGGGCACTTATGACTAGCAATCTCCCACTTGACCTAAAGCCAATCACCTATGTGTCTGATCCCCATCAGACCCTTGTGACGCTCAAAGATAATCTGAGACAATGGCTTTGTTAGTGGATCTGCAATGTTATCTTCGGATGGAACTCTTTCCACTACTACATCTCCTCGGGTTACGATCTCTCTTATAAGCTGGAACCTCCTCAGAACACTTCTGATGAGACCCGGGTTCCCTTATTTGAGTAATTGCCCCGTTGTTGTCGCAATATAGGGAAATCGGCTCCTCACTATCCGGCACGACTCCCAAATCTGTGATGAACTTCTTCAACCAGACTCCCTCCTTTGCTGCATCTGATGCAGCAATGTACTCCGCCTCTGTGGTCGAGTCAGCAGTGGTATCTTGCTTGGAACTCTTCCAGCACACTGCTCCTCCATTCAAGGTGTACACATACCCTGAATTCGACTTGCTATCATCGACATCAGACTAAAAACTTGAGTCAGTGTAGCCTTCAACCTTAAGGCTATTACCTCCATATACTAGTAAAAGATCCTTAGTCCTTCTCAAGTACTTAAGGATACACTTTACTGCTTTCCAGTGCTCCAAGCCTGGATCCGCCTGATACCTGCTCGTGACACTCAGAGCATGCGCTATATCAGGCCTAGTACATAGCATGGCATACATGATAGACCCTATTGCTGAGGCATAAGGTATCATATCCATGTTCGCCCTTTCTTCTAATTTTCAATGCCAAACATTTTGACAATGGTTTCTATGTACCTGGACTAGGACAAGCCAAGCATCCTTTTGGATCTATCTCTATAGATTCTAATCCCCAAGATATAAGATGCTTCTCCTAAGTCCTTCATGGAGAATTGTCTAGATAACCAAGCCTTTATTGTGGATAGCATTCCTATGTCATTCCCAATGATGAGGATGTCATCCACATATAACACCAAAAAGCTAATAGCGCTCCCACTTACCTTTCTGTATACACAAGGCTCATCTTCGTTCTTAACGAAGTCATAAGATCTGATTGCCTCATCAAATCTTATGTTCCAACTTCGGGAAGCTTGCTTTAGTCCATAAATGGATCTAAGCAACCTACACACCTTATCTGGGCAGTTCTTGGACACGAATCCCTCAGGTTGCATCATATACACCTCCTCCTCCAGGTTCCCGTTGAGGAATGCGGTTTTCACATCCATCTGCCAGATCTCATAATCATAGTGTGCTGCAATAGCCAATAGAATTCTGATGGATTTTAGCATTGCTACGGGTGAGAAAGTTTCGTCGTAGTCAACACCTTGCCTTTGACGATACCCCTTAGCCACTAGCCTTGCTTTATAGGTCTCTACCTTTCCATCTACTCCGATCTTTTTCTTAAAGATCCACTTGCAACCGATGGGTACAATACCTTCGGGTGCATCAACTAGGTTCCAAACCTTATTGGAGTACATAGAATCCATCTCAGAATTCATGGCTTCTTTCCACTTCCCGGAGTCTATACTCATAATAGCCTCCTTGTAGGTCTGAGGATCAATATCCTCTACATCCTCTGCTCTAATATGTCTCACATATCTCTCAGGAGGATGGGATACTCTATCAGACCTGCGTAAAGTTGAAACTTGTGTATTAGATACCTGAACAGACTCGGGCTGTAGAGTGGTGCTTGAGCTTGGTTCTCCAACCTCGCTCAATTCTATCATTCTCCCACTGTCTCCGTCAAGAATGTGTTCCTTCTCAAGGAACACTGCTCTCTTAGCTACAAAGACCTTTTGGTCCTCGAGATGATAGAAGTAATACCCACAAGTTTCCTTGGGGTATCCCACAAATTTACATCGCCTTGTCCTTGATTCTAACTTATCGGGGTTGTGTCTTTTAACATGGGCAGAGCAGCCCCAAATCTTAACTACTTTAAGATCAGGCTTCTTCCCTTTCCATATCTCATATGGTGTAGACACCACCGACTTAGTTGGAACTCTGTTCAAAAGGTAAGCTGCGGTTTCTAGGGCATATCCCCAGAATGAGATGGGTAGGTCAGCGAAACTCATCATGGACCGTACCATATCTAATAATGTACGATTTCTCCTTTCAGAGACACCATTGAGCTGAGGTGTATAAGGAGGTGTCCATTGGGATAATATCCCATGGTCCTTGAGGAAGTGAGTAAACTCTGTACTTAAGTACTCACCTCCTCGATCTGATCAAAGAGTTTTGATACTCTTTCCAGTCTGGTTCTCCACCTCATTCTTATACTCTCTGAATTTCTCAAAGGCCTCGGACTTGTACTTCATTAAGTACACATATCCATACCTTGAGAAATCATCAGTAAATGTAATGAAGTAGGAGTAACCTCCAATGGCATGAGTTGACATGGGTCCACATACATCACTATGTATGAGTTCCAACAACTCAGTGGCTCTCTCTCCAGTTCCACTAAATGGAGAGTTGGTCAGTTTTCCACGAATGCAAGGCTCACAAGTTGCATATGACACATAGTCGAATGGATCTAGATATCCATCATTTAGCAACTTTTGAATCCTTCTTTCATGGATGTGACCTAGCTTACAATGCCACAGGTATGCACTGTTCAACTCATCTCGTTTCCTTTTGGACACATTTATATTCATGATATGTGGAGTGGTGTCTAACATAAATAAACCATTATGCAATGTTCCTTTCGTGATGATCTTATCATCTAATAATATCGAACAACCATTGTTCTCAAAAACAAATTTATATCCACTAACTGTTAAACATGAAATGGAGATAATGTTTTTGATAATAGAAGGAACAAAATAACATGCATCTAATGCAATAAAAGCTCCACTAGGCAGATGTAGGGCGACCTCGCCAACAGCTAATACAGCAACTTTTGCTCCATTACCCATCTTGAGGTCCATCTCGCCTCTCTCTAGTCTCCTAGGCCTTGCCAGAACCTGCAACGAATTACATATATGATAAGCACTACCGGTATCTAATACCCATGTGTTATCATAAGAGTCTGACAAATGGAGACTGATCATGAATGTACCTGAAGCTTCATCAAGCTTTTGTTTCGCCCTTTCTGCAAGGTACTCTTTGCAGTTTCTCTTCCAGTGCCCATCTTTACCACAGTGGAAGCACTGGCCTTTGTCCTTTGTTGGGTCTTTCTTAGCAACCTTTGCTTTACCTTGTTTGCCCTTGCCCTTTCCCTTCTTAAGGGACCTTTCTGCTTTCCTTTTCTTTCTGGTCTCACCAGTGTAGAGAACTGGCTTCTCTTTCTTAATAGTACTCTCTGCCTCCCTCAACATATTGAGGAGCTCTGGGAGAGTCACCTCAAGCTTGTTCATATTAAAGTTCATTATGAACTGTGAAAAGGAATCTGGTAGGGACTGAAGCACAATGTCCACACACAAGTTATCCTCTAGGACCATTCCTAGACCTGTGAGTTTCTCTATCCACTCAATCATCTTTAGGACATGGTTCTGAACCGGTGTCCCCTCAATCATCCTAGCGCGGAAAAGGCTCTTGGATATCTCATATCGTTGAGTCATTCCCTGTTCCTCAAACAATTTACGGACATGTAGGAGAATGGATCTGGCATCCATCTTTTCATGTTGTCTCTGTAACTCTGGAGTCATAGAGCCCAACATATAGCACTGAGCAAGAGTGGAGTCATCAATGTACTTCACGTAGCGAGCGATCTCATCCTCGCTTGCCCCTTCTTCGGGCGTAGGCATCACTGTATCAAGGACGTACACGATTTTCCCCGCTGTGAGAACAATTCTCAAGTTACGGAGCCAATCCGTATAATTTGGACCAGTGAGGCGGTTGACATCAAGTATGCCACGTAAGGGATTTGAAAGCGACATTTTCTGAAAATAAAGATGTAGCAAAAATGAATAACATGCAGATTTTGCAAGAAATAAACTATCAAGATATGGACTTCTATCTTAATATGCTCCCACTATTTTACTAACGAGTCACGCGACACCCTCAGCACGTGAAACGGAAGTCTCCGGCAGACTTCTAGTGGGGATCAGGATCCAATCAGCGTCTTAGTGTAACCTCGAGGGACTCGACCAATCACACTAAGCCTAAAAGGTAGACAACTCTTGCCGATCACAACTCCTTGTGATTCCCGTCCTGTTCGGCCTCCGAATCACCATGGCCTCGAGGGACTCGACCAACCATGATGCTCGGTTAAGTCAACACCTTCGTTACAAGATGAGTCTGATTTGATGATATACCCTCGAGGGACTCGACCAAGCATATCATGCCCTCAGGTCACCGGTGACATCTCTATGTCGTAAGCAAGATAGCGAATCGCGATATAGGTGAGTCTCGAGGGACTCGACCAACTCAACCTACACCGGGATTCGGTTCCTACTCATAACGATGGAAGGCCACGTGGGTCAATCTAATTGCCTCACGTTTACCGACTTAATTTTATCGAGAGATGTTTCTATGATTTGGTCTCCTAATATGACATGTCACACATATACATATTTAATATATATCTACATCGCATGCAAATATATATACATATCTAGTATGTGTATAAGCAATCACACCAGATGATCATGGACCACAACCTAATATGATTAGGCCCGAGCCAGTAGGCCTAATCACTCACATCAATATCTATGTGTGCAACGGTGCATCTCCATGCCTTGTGATCGTCCATCTCGTCCTCGTCGGTTCCGTCGACATCTTGATGCATCTCCATGCATCACGATCGTCCGTCTCGTGGGTCCCGCTATGGCTTCCACGCTCCCGCTGCGCCTCCTCATGTGATTACAACTTAATCATAGGCACGCAGGCCCGACAATAAACGAGAAATATAATGGAGGTTCGCAGACCTCAATAATAATAATCACAAGTACACACATCACACGGTCCATGATCATCCGTCCACTCATCATATATCACATGTATAAATAATCATCATCATGTAGGACTACTAGATAATAATAAAAATAATAATCAACTAAACCTTTTAATTAATTAATATTTTCTGAAATCAGGGATATATAGGGAATTTCTCAATTCCTAAGGGTATTTTCGTAATTTGGACAAAAGACAGAAATTGGAATTTCTCAAATTCCGAGGGGGCAAAACTGTCTTTTTACCCAGAAAACCCTAATGCCCTTCTCCCCCTTGCTGCTGCGCCGCCGCCGCCGCCACCCTGCTGGCGGCGGCCTGTGCGGCGAGGGCGAGGGCACTGCCCTCGCCTGCAGGTGGCACGCCCGCTGGGGTCTCTGCCGCTGCAGGTGGGCGCTCCCGCGGGCGCCGCCGCCTCCGCGGGCGGTTCTGCCCGCGAGTCAGCGCCCGCAGGTGGTGCTGTCTCGCTGGCGGCCACCCCTGCGGGGTTTTTGCCCGTGGGAGCAGCGGCCACAGGCGCCGCTGCCCTGCGGTGCCTCAGCCCGCGCTGCTGCCCCGCGGCGCCTCTGCCCGCGGGCTCAGTGGCCGCAGGCGCTTCTACCGAGCGAGCTGCCAGCCCCGCCGGCCGCAAGCCTGCTGCAAGCAGACCGCCGGCCGGCTGCTGCAGGCACAGCGCTTGCGCATGCGCCGGCGCTGTGCTGCCTGGCTGCGGCTGCGGCTGGCTGCAGGCATGCAGATCGAGGGCAGCAATTGTTGCTGCCCTTCCTTGCTTTTTGCGTCAACGATTTTGACGTCAATATTCTTCCTAAACACAACAAACGCAGTTCAAAAACCAATCATTCGCACGAACAACCTGGCTCTGATACCACTGTTGGGAAATCATAGGGGGCGACATCATATGCGCAGCGGAAGAACAAGAAAACAAAAATCCCCGATTCCCAAAAAGATGTTCATCGTCGTGCGAAGATTGGTGCGTAAAATCCGCAAAAAACACAAAACTGCGTATAAAGATTGTGTTACCTAGGGAGATCGTATATCCCTGTTTCCTTGCAGATCCTTAGGAGAGGGTGAAGGAGGTCAAGCGTCCTCCTCTCTAGCGGTGATCCACACAGCAGGGTTGCGACGACGCTCTTCAAAACTCCAGGCCTACTCTGAGGGGGAGAGGGAGAGGAGAATAGGAAGGGCAAGCAAAGACTCTAGCCTATGAGGCTGTGAATCCCTCCTATTTATAGAGATCCCGTGTCAAAACCCTAATGGGTCCTTTCCCTAGTGGGTATTGGATCTGCATCCAATAAGACAAGGGCTCCGTCGGATATCTCATATCCGAACCTCTACTCATCGCAATGCCTACCATATGTGTGTGACCCTCTAGGCCCAATATCGAGCTGGCCGTGAGTCATACCTGTCAGAACTCCTTCTAACTCAGTGAATTATTATCTCTGTAATAATTCACTCGACTCATCGACTACGGAAGTACTAGGCCACTACGCCGTAGTCCCCAGACGATACAGGGGAATCCAATCCATTGGACCTGTCTGTCCTCAGTTACCATGTACCTATAGTCCCTCATCCATCTAATATCCCAGAGACCGTATATCGAGCATGGTGCTGTCAGACCCATACGGTTTCTACTCGAGTCTCGCTCTAATCGGATTCTCCCGGAGAACTCTTTCTCTCTCAACCCGAATGACCCTGGCCAGGGATTTGTCTGAGCAAGAACACATGGGATATTCCTCTCATGATACCGAGAGTGGATGATCCTTTATCGACACTCAATAGCCCTCGTAAGGTCGACTACCACTCCCAATGACCAACTGTACTAGATCTGGGAACAGCCAAACCTATAAGTCTGGTATCAAAGAGTGGAGCACTCATACAGGACATCCTTGGTGTCTCAAGTCTAAGAACCAGATACACCACTAGGACTACGGAATCGTTGTCTGACAATAAGGCATCATCAACCATCCAGCATTCCGTAAGCGGATCAATCAGTGAACTCATTCTCCAATGAGCACCTGTACTGTATCCCTAGTGTCCCTACACGAGCAGCTATGAGACCAGCTGCATCCATCATATGGACGGGTATACAGCACACCAGTCTATCCGGTTATCACGATGTCCCTCTCGAGTAATCTATGACCGGGATTATTTAGGATATGTGTTTAAAGGTGAATCGATCTCATTATCGTGATCTCATCACGATCCGATTCCCATTGCACAAATCCAAGGACATCACAATATATATGCATTTATGCAATAGTTATAAAGTGATATACGCCAAAATATAATAAGCAAAAAGATTCTGTATCAAGTCACACGTGCCATCACTCACGTGATTGGCTTGCTGGGCACTTATGACTAGCAAAGGGCGACGACACTATAGAGGCGATCTGATCTCCCAAGGACGACGGTACTGTAGCGGCGGCGACGACACTGTAGCAGCGACTAGATCTAGGGCGACGACACTGTAGCGGCGACCAGATCTCTGTAGCGTCGGCTTCTCCCCAAGGGCAACGATTCTGTAAACCAGATCTCCCTAGGGCGACGGTACTGTAGCGGCGATCTAATATACTGCAGCGGTGGCTTTTCCCAATGGCGGCGTTTCTGTAGCGGCGACCAGAAGAGGGATCAAACATGGCAGCGACGGCCCCTAGGGCTGGCAATGGTGGCGAGAGGGTTGCAAGGCTCCCTACCGCTACCCCCCAACCTTTCCAGAGAGAAACTCCTTCGACGAAGCAGCATCGAAGCAGGTCGCGCTCTAGATCATGGCAGCATGCTCTCATTTCCAACGATCCTCGGCCTTGGACTAGCCTCTTCAAGGCTCCGGTTGGAAGTCCAGATCTAAGCTTGGAATTCTTTACTCCAGAAGTTCAGGCTGATAAGAAGATTGCTGTATACGAGACTGCTGATTCAGCAGAGCTTATTGAGACATGGTCTATGGCGATTGTTGGCTATGTGGTAGGTCTCAAAACATCTTATTTCCCACTATCCTCATTTATCAAAACTCGATGGGGAATATCGACATTTGATCTACATATGCTGGAGAACGGATTCTTTGTTTGCAAGCTATACTCTGAAGAAGATTTGCAACGAATCCTCGAAGGATTCTGGACTATCCGTGGTCATCCAATGATTCTACGACGTTGGTCTCCTGAAGTCCGTTTGGAGTTAGATAGCCTACAGTCTATTCCATTATGGGTATCCTTTCAAGGACTGCCTCTACATCTTTGGAGTCGATGTTTTATTGCAAAGTTATGCAACACTCTGGGACAGCCACTCTTCATCGACAAAGCAACAGCAGCTCAGACGAGATTAGCATTTGCACGAGCATGTGTGCTGGTTTCTTCCGATGAAGATCTTCCTAATGAGGTTTTCTATCGTGATCTTGACGGGAACACTCGGAAGGTACATGTCTCATATTCCTGGAAGCCACAACGATGTTAGCGTTGCTTATCTTTTGGTCTATCAACCACGTCAAGCGCATCAGCAACAAAGTGATTCTTCTCTAATGGCAGTAGCACCGATGGTGGCGAAAACTATTGAGCATTCTGACTCGCAAGGAAAGCATTGCGGACAGAAGGACAATTCCAAAACATTATCTCTTCCTATAATGTCAGAGCCTTCCACAACAGAGGTTTCCCATGGTACTAGTGGACAGGAGAAACATAAGTCAGGAACTTCATCTCTTCCAATATCATCGGATCCATCCACAATAGCTCAACGAACTCAGGTCCAAGCAAATATCGCCAGCAAGGATATTCTTCCTCAACAAACTCAGGCCACAACAGACATCGCCAACAAGGATATTCTGTCTCAACAAACTCATGCCCCAACAAACCTCTCTAGTCAGGTTGCTCCAACAAGTACTATTCAAGATATTGGGCTGCAACAATCTTATCGAGCTTCAACAAACCCTGCCAATTAAGATCACATGATTCAAGGTACTTTAAAGTTTAAAAATCTGCAAGTTGTAGATGAAGTGGATAAATATAGGAATAAAGCCATAAAAGGTAAGGATATTGTAAGGGAGGAAAATGCAAAACCGAAGGATAAGAAAAAGGATGGTACAATCCATCCAAAGTCGTAGGATGAATACCTTACTACCTTTTCATTTGTTTATTACTAATGAAGATAACATGCTGGAATATTCGCGGACTTAATAAGCCGGAGAAATGTCGGGAGCTCAACAAAATAATCAAGTCTACCGCATGTGATATTGTTATTCTAGTGGAAACGAAAATTAAACAATTGCGCGTTCAAGCTCAAAAGAATTTAATATGGCCGGACGCAGAACTGTTTACCAATGACTCAAATGAAACTTTTGGTCGAATATGGGTATTATGGCATCCTAACTCTATTAATTCTTGGTTTATTTCTGCTACTGATCAATTCATTCATCTTAAGGTAGAGTATAAAAAGAATGGCTGTCAATTCAATTTCACTGGCATATATGCTTCGAACAGTATGCAAGAAAGAAATACTCTTTGGTCTGACCTGACTAATATTGTAAATGGCTGTCTCAATGTACCTTGGATTATTCTTGGAGACTTTAATACTGTTCGGTACACAAATGAAAAAGAGGGGGGTAGACAACTTTTAGAAAGCCAGCTTCAAAGTTTTAATGATTACATTGACACTGCAGCATTGTTTGATATGAAATCTGTGGGTAATTGGCTCTCCTGGAGTAATCAAGGTGCTGCTAACAGAAAAATAATGGCTCGACTTGATAGGTATTTGATTAATCATGAATGGTTAACAGTTTACCCAGATTCACTTCTTGAGTATGGTGCTCCTTTGTTTTCTGACCATTATTTAATGTATATACATGCAGAAAAAACGACACCAAGAGGCAAGAAACCGTTTAGATTCTTTAACATGTGGAGTACTCATCCTCAATTTCTTGATGTTATTAGATCTGCTTGGAATTTTAATGCGCATGGATCCCCCCCTTACATCTTATGTCAAAAGCTCAAAGCCTGTAAAGCAGCACTAAAGGAGTGGAATACAAATACCTTTGGCAATATTAACACCAGAGTTCAATTGTGGAGAAAGGAACTAATGGCATTGCAACATGAGCTGCAACTTCAGCCAAATGATGAAAATATTATCTACAAAGAGACAGAAGCCAGAAATAACTTCATGCAAGCCTTAAAACAGGAGGAAAGTTTTGCAAAGCAGAAGTCTCGACAGCATTGGCTTACACTAGGGGATTCCAATACTAAATTTTTCTATGCTTCAATTGCTACTCGAAGGGCGATTAACCGTATCAGCAAATGCAGAGACAAAGATGACAATCTTATTGAGAAGTTTACATGAGGTTAAAGCACACACAGAGAAATTTTTAGAGTCCTTACTCAATCAAGCTGGGAAACCTAATAACATTCATGTGGAGCCGACTAGAAAACTTGATTCGGAAGCTATTTCAATCCTCAATGCATTTTACCAAACTGCTTGGTCTATTATTGGAAATGATGTGATCAAGGCTTGCCAACATTTTTTCTCTTCAGATCATATTCTTAGAGAGATGAATTGCACATTTATTTCTTTAATTTCGAAGAATGCAGGGGCAGATTCACTAGAGAACTATCGACCCTTATCATTATGCAACTTCAATTACAAGATCATCTCCAAAGTATTGGCAAATAGAATGCAAAAGGTAATACACAAGATCATTAGCCCAAATCAAGCTGCTTTCGTCAAAGGGAGAAGTATACATCATAACATTTTGCTTGCTAATGACTTGGTCAAAGATTTGCATTCAAAAGCAAATAAGAATGATACTTACCTTTGTCATAATATGAAAATTAATATAAGGGTCTTCCCATCTTTTTGACAATGACAAAGGGGGAGCAAGAATTTCTACGTGGACATCATGAAAAGAGGTAAACTAACTAGCTTGCACAATTCAAGATGAAAGCAAAAATTGCACTTCTCAAAAGAGAAGATGCAAATGTAACATTTGCCAAATTGTTTGCTTGCCTCATGTATAAAATATTATCTCTTGCTAGTTTGGCATTTTTGCTAGCTTGTATATTGTGAAACTTACATATCGTAAAAATTGCTAGCTTGTAGTCTAAAGAGAGCAAAAAGTTGCTATCTCAAAAAGAGCAAATGAGCTATCTTGCCTATCTTAAGAGGCAAAAATGCTAACTTGCACATCTAGCAAAACTTGACAAATTTGCATATTTCAAGAAGCAAGAGTTGCTTTCTTGAACATCTCAAAACTGCTAGCTTGCATGTTCTAAAATGTTATAATATTGCTAGAACTTGCTATCTTGAACATTACCAAAAGTGCTATCTTGTATATGCTGTAAAACTTGCATATCTAAAACTTGATAGCTTGAATGTTCTAAGCATGATGTAATAATTGCTAAAGTTTTCTAGCTTCAAAACTGCATGATGAGAAAACTTGATATTATGTTTTTCATGCAATGAGTTGAACCCATATAACAAACACTTGATTGTGGTACTTCTCCTTTTTGTTGATGACAAAGGGGGAGAAGTATGTTGATGACATGATATGCATAAGTTTATGCATATGTTCATGATGATGTGTTGCAAGTATTCATGATGAATATTGCAATGACTTGAATTCAGTTTGAATTCAAGATTCTATCAATATGGCATATTGATAGGGGGAGTTTGGTTAAACTCCGGGGAGTTTAGGTTAACTCCATTAGTCATCAATTAGTTGTCATCATCAAAAAGGGGGAGATTGTTGAATCTCAGATTTTGATGATGAAACTAATTGATTATGTTTAGATGTTTAACTGCATTTTGAGTGATGCAGGTCTACTCGATCAGGATTAGACAGTTGACGCAGGAGGAATTGACGTTGCGTTGGAGGAGATCACGTCAGGATATTGGACGGCAGAAGGCTTCGGACGTCGGGCATCAGGCCAAGGAGAGCGGAACTGCGCCAAGGATATCGGGGTTGCGGAGGTCAACCACCGATTGGGCAACAAGCCGCAAGAGAGGATGATGCGCTGAAGAATCGGACGAAGTGCCAACCAATGACGTGCCGGGCAATGGAATGTCGATTCGCGTTGTAACAATTGTCTAGATCGGAATAGAGTTTTGGATTGTGTGTGCAGGATTAACTACGATAACGATGAAGACATAAAGCGAAACAAAGTGCGGAGTCAAACGCGAAGGATTCGTTGGGAGTTCAAGAGTTTGACGGAAGTCCAAAGGTTCGTCGGGAACGCTGTCGGAACTCGCCGAGAGAGATCGGAGCTTGCCGAAGAAGCTCGTTGGAACTCGCCAAGATCAAATCGTGAAGTTTAAGAGCTTGTCGGGAGTCCGTAGAATGGTTTCCGAGAGTTTATCGGAAGACCGCCGAAAGTTCGTCGGAAGCTCGCCGGAAGAAGTCTTGACTTTTGGATTTTGTAATAGCTTATAAAATGTATTTAAATTCATAGTTAGCATGTTAATTAGGGTTAGGATTCGGTATTAATCCTATAACCCAAGTAGGGGCCAATTGGGCTTGAGTTCGGACTAGTTTGGGCCAAGATTGAAGCCCAACTAGTGGGTTGAAAACAATGTAGTTGGGCTGAAAACAATGTAGTCGGTAGCACCGCCTGGGCTGGGCGGTGGCACCGCCCAGCACTGTCAACGTCTGACAGTAGCAGGCGATGGCACCGCCACTGACAGGCGGTGGCACCGCCAGCATCGGGAACTCCACGAGAATTCAAATTTGGAGTCCAAATTTGAATCCGCTTGAGGCCTATAAATACCCCTCAAATCTCAGCTGAGATTACAACCTTTGAGAAGCAAGAGAGTGAGCCAAAAGTCTTAGCAAAGTCTTTAGCAAGTTTTTGTCTTCAATTTCCTTGAGTGTTCACCTCCTTCTTTCTATTCAAAAATTTGTAAGAGTGTGAACCACTTGTAAAAGGTTGTAAGAGGGGTATTAGTCCTTCCCCTACAAGAGATTTGCTAGTGGAAGTTGGGAGCCTCCTCGAAGAAGGCTTCGCAAGTGGATGTAGGTCATTTTGACCGAACCACTTTAAAACTACTGTGTTATCTGGTTTGCATCCTAATCTTGTCATTAACATACTGCAAATTTCTTTACTTAGTCATTACGCTTCCATACGTCTCTAAGTTTTCAAGCTTCCAAATCGGTTCTCATTGATATTGTTCGTTATCGTGTGAAAGATTTTTCCGAAACCAAAGTTTTAATCCGCTGCACTAATTCACCCCCCCCTCTTAGTGCCGCTCCGATCCTAACATCAACTAGGTTTCAAACCTTGTTGGAGTACATAGAATCCATCTCAGAATTCATGGCTTCTTGCCACTTCCCGAAGTCTATACTCATAATAGCCTCCTCGTAGGTCTGAGGATCAATATCCTCAACATCCTCTCCTCTAATGTCTCACATATCTCTTAGGAGGATGAGATACTCTATCAGACCTATGTAAAGTTGAAACTTATGTATTAGGTACCTGAACAGACTCGGGCTGTAGAGTGGTGCTTGAGCTTGGTTCTCCAACCTCGCTCAACTATATCATTCTCCCACTATCTCCGCCAAGAATGTGTTTCTTCTCAAGGAACACTGCTCTCTTAGCTACAAAGACCTTTTGGTCCTCGAGATGATAGAAATAATATCCACAAGTTTCCTTGGGGTATCCTACAAATTTGCATCGTTCTATCCTTGATTCTAACTTATCGGGGTTGTGTCTTTTAACATGGGCAGAGCAGCCCCAAATCCTAACAACCTTTATATCAGGCTTCTTCCCTTTCCATATCTCATATGGTGTAGACACTACCGACTTAGTTGGAACTCTGTTCAGAAGGAAAGCTACGGTCTCTAGGGCATATCCTTAGAATAAGATGGGTAGGTTAGCGAAACTCATCATGGACCGTACCATATCTAATAGCGTATGATTCCTCCTTCCAGAGACACCATTGAGCTGAGGTGTATAAGGAGGTGTACATTGGGATAATATCTCATGGTCCTTGAGGAACTGAGTAAACTATGTACTTAAGTACTCACCTCCTCGATCTGATCGAAGAGTTTTTATACTATTTCCAATCTGGTTCTCCACCTCATTCTTATACTCTCTGAATTTCTCAAAAGCCTCGGACTTGTACTTCATTAAGTACACATATCCATACCTTGATAAATCATCAGTAAAGGTAATGAAGTAGGAGTAACCACCAATGGCATGAGTTAACATGGGTACACATACATCACTATGTATGAGTTCCAATAGCTCAGTGGTTCTCTCTCCAGTTCCACTAAATGGAGAGTTGGTTAGTTTTCCACGAAGGCAAGGCTCGCAAGTTGCATATGACAAATAGTCGAATGGATCTAGATATCCATCATTTAGCAACTTTTGAAACATTCCCTCATAGATGTGACCTAGCCTACAATGCCATAGGTATACTGTTCACCTCATCTCATTTCCTCTTAGACACTTTTACATTCATGATATGTGGAGTAGTGTCTAACATAAATAAACCATTATGCAATATTCCTTTCGTGATGATCTTATCATCTTTTTTTTTTTTTTTCGTAAGTAAAAGTAAATTGATTATGTGTAAAGTTTCTACAAATAGCTTTATCTATACAAGTCATAGACAAAGCCAAGTAAGTAACTCATAGTTATGACTACACATGCTGTAGACTATAACTCCTAATTACAATCATCAAAGAAAATGTTTATCCAGATATATCAAAACTACTTGTGGGTACATAATTTGGCATCATTCCCAAGATCTTTAGCTAATAGCAAAATTGAATTTGATAAAAATATCTTTTTCTCTTTGGGTAAAGTGCACCGTTTTGAGATATTGCTCCATACAAGATCTTGAGTCTCTAATAATCTCTTTCAATAGCTGAGCATTGTTTGTATGTTGGCATTCAAATATTCTGTTACATCTCTTCTTCCACATCCACCAAATAGCGCATCTGAAAGTAACCTTTGCCAATTGTGTGAGAGGCCCCTTTCTTGAGAAACATTGCATGAGGTCGCATAGTTCTTGGTGCAAGTTTGGTTGCGGTAGTCTATTGAGTTCAAATCGCTGGAGAATCTCCTTCCATATCCATTTTGTATAATCACAAGCAAAATAGAGGTGGTCAACAGTTTCTTCTTGTTGCATACAAAGGGAGCATCGGTTAACATGATAGATACCTCTTCTTTTCATATTGTCTATTGTAGGTAATTTATTGAGAAGGGTCTGCCATGTACATAAGGAATGTCTTTGTGATCCCGGTCGATCCCATGTCCAACTGCTTGGGACCCACTTGTTATTTCTTTGCCTAATTTGATTCCATGCGGATGTGGCACTAAATTTGCCATTGTCATGAGGCCAAATAAGTATATCTGAAGAGTTGTTCCTGATTGGAATAGCTATAATAGTCGGCCAAAGTGATAACATTTCGGGAGAAATGGGATTAGGGAGACACTAGGTACCGTTAGCAATGAACTCAAAAACCTTCCAATCTTTGGGAGCCCCAAGATCTTTTCGTATTATGTCACCATATAATTGAAATATACTCTTCCCATTCACCCAAGGATCGTACCACATAATAGTACTAGTTCTAGAAGAGATTGCATAGGAAATGTGTTTGATTAGCCAATTCCTTGCCTTTAAAATTCCTTTCCAAGCTGCAGAGTGGTATGTTCTTGTTGAAATTTCCCAGATTGATTCCTTTGAAAGATACCTAGCAGAAACCCAATGTGACCATAAGGAACATTTGTTTTGCAAAAGATCCCACAATTGCTGTACCAGACATGCTTGATTCCAATCTCTAGTATTTCTCAAGTTCAGCCCCCCTTCATCTTTCGTTTTGCAAATGCTATCCCAATTTACCATATGCATTGCCTTATCATTTGTGTCATTCCAGAAGAAGTTCATTAATAACCGTTCAATATCTTGGAGAAGTCCAGCAGGCAGAAAAAATGCATTACACCAATATATAGAGTAGGAGTGCAATATCTTATCATCTAATAATATCGAAAAACCATTGTTCTAAAAAACTAATTTATATCCACTAACTGTCAAACATGAAATGGAGATAATGTTTTTGATAATAGAAGGAACAAAATAACTTGCATCTAATGCAATAAAAGCTCCACTGGGCAGATGTAGGGCGACCTCGCCAACAGCTACTACAGCAACTTTGGCTCCATTTCCCATCTTGAGGTCTATCTCGCCTCTCTCTAGTCTCCTAAGCTTTGCCAGAACATGCAACGAATTGCATATATGATAAGCACTACCGGTATCCAATACCCATGTGTTATCATAAGAGTTTGACAAATTGAGATTGACCATAAATGTACCTGAAGCTTCATCAAGCTTTTGTTTCGCCCTTTTCTGCAAGGTACTCTTTGCAGTTCCTCTTCTAGTGCCCATCTTTACCATAGTGGAAGCACTGGCCTTTGTCCTTCGCTGGGTCTTTCTTAGCAACCTTTGCTTTACCTGGTCTGCCCTTGCCCTTTCCCTTCTTAAGGGACCTTTCTGCTTTCCTTTTCTTTCTGGTCTCACCAGTGTAGAGAACTGGCTTCTCTTTCTTAATAGTACTCTCTGCCTCCCTCAACATATTGAGGAGCTCTAGGAGAGTCACCTCAAGCTTGTTCATATTAAAATTCATTATGAACTGTGAAAAGGAATCTGGTAGGGACTGAAGCACAATGTCCATACACAAATTATCTTCTAGGACCATTCCTAGACTTGTGAGTTTCTCTATCCACTCAATCATCTTTAGGACATGGTTCTAAACCGGTGTCCCCTCAGTCATCCTAGCGCGGAAGAGGCTCTTAGATATCTTATATCGCTGAGTCCTTCCCTGTTCCTCAAACAATTTACGGACATGTAGGAGAATGGATCTGGCATCCATCTTTTCATGTTGTCTCTATAACTCAAGAGTCATAGAGCCTTACATATAGCACTAAGCAAGAGTGGAGTCATCAATGTACTTCACGTAGCGAGCGATCTCATCCTCACTTGCCCCTTCTTTGGGCGTAGGCATCATTGTATCAAGGACATGCACGATTTTCTCCACTGTGAGAACAATTCTCAAGTTATGGAGCCAATCAATATAATTTGGATCAGTGAGGTGGTTTACATCAAGTATGCCACGTAAGGGATTTGAAAGCAACATTTTCTAAAAATAAAGATGCAGTAGAAATAAATAACATGCAGATTTTGCAAGAAATAAACTATCAAGATATGGACTTCTATCTTAATATGCTCCTACTATTTTACTAACGAGTCACGCGACACCCTTAGCACATGAAACGGAAGTCTCTAGCAGACTTCTAGTGGGGATCAGGATCCAATCAGCGTCTTAGTATAACCTCGAGGGACTCGACCAATCGCACTAAGCCTAAAAGGTAGGCAACTCTTGTCGATCACAACTCCTTGTGATTCCCGTCCTGTTCGGCCTTCAAATCACCATGCCTCGAGGGACTCGACCAACCATGATGCTTGGTTAAGTCAATACCTTCATTACAAGATGAGTCTGATTTGATGATATACCCTCGAGAGACTCGACCAAGCATACCATGCCCTCAGGTCACCGATGACATCTCTAAGTCATAAGCAAGATAGTGAATCACGATATAGGTGAGTCTCGAGGGACTTGACCAACTAAACCTACACCGGGAATCGGTTCTTACTTATAACGATGGAAGGCCACGTGGGTCAATCTAATTGTCACACGTTTACCGACTTAATATTATCGAGAGAGATGTTTCTATAATTTGGTCTCCTAATATGACATGTCACACATATACACATTTAATATATATCTACATCGCATGCAAATATATATACATATCTAGTATGTGTATAAGCAATCGCACTAGATGATCATGGACCACAACCTAATGTGAGTAGGCCCGAGCCAGTAGGCCTAATCACTCACATCAAGATCTATGTGTGCAACGGTGCATCTCCATGCCCTGTGATTGTCCATCTCGTCCTCGTCGGTTCCGTCGACATCTTGATGTATCTTCATGCATCGCGATCGTCCGTCTCGTGGGTCCCGCTATCGCATCCACGTTCCCGTTGCGTCTCCTCATGTGATTACAACTTAATCATAGGCATGCAGGCCCGACAATAAACGAGAAATATAATGAAGGCTCGCAGACCTCAATAATAATAATCACAAGTACACACATCACATGGTCCATGATCATCCGTCCACACATCATACATCACATGTATAAATAATCATCATCATGTAGGACTACTAGATAATGATAAAAAATAATAATCAACTAAATCTTTTAATTAATTAGTATTTTATGAAATCAGGGACATATATGGAATTTTTGAATTTATAAGGGTATTTTCGTAATTTAAACAAAAACAGACAGAAACTGGAATTTCTCGAATTCCGAGGGGCAAAACTATCTTTTTCCCATAAAACCCTAATGCCCTACTCCCCTTTGATGTTGCCGCCGCCGCCACCGTGCTGGCGGCGGCCTATACGGTGGGGCGAGGGCGCTGCCCTCGCTTGCAGGCGGCACGCCCGTTAGCGGCGCTACCGCTGCGAGTGGGTACCCCCGCGGGTGGTTCTGCCAGCTGGGCAACACCCGCAGGCGGTGCTGCCCCTGCAGGTTGGCGCTCGTACGGGCACCGCCGCCTCCGCGGGCGGTTTCGCCCGGCGGGACAGCACCCGGCCCCTGTGGGGGGGTTTCGCCCGCGGGAGCAGCGGCCGCAGGTGCTGGACGCAAGCCTGCTGCAAGCAGGCCACCGGTCGGCTACTGTAGGCGCAGCCCCTGTGCTGCTTGCCTTCGGTTGCGCTATACGCACGTAGATCGAGGGCAGCAACTGTTGCTGCCCTTCCTTATTTTTGCGTCAACGATTTTGACGTCAAAATTCTTCCTAAACACAACACACGCAGTTCAAAACCAATTATTCGCATGAACAACTTTGCTCTGATACCATTGTTGGAAAATATTGGGGGCGACATCACATGCGCAGTGGAAGAATAAGAAAAAAAAATCCTCGATTCCCAAAGAGATGTTCGTCGTCGTGCGAAGATTGGTGCGTAAAATCCGCGAAACTTAAAACTGCTTATAAATTAGATTGTGTTACCTAGGGAGATCGTATATCCCTGTTTCCTTGCAAATCCTTAGGAGAGGGTGAAGGAGATCAAGCGTCCTCCTCTCTAGTGGTGATCCACACCGTAGAGCTGCGATGACGCTCCTCAAAACTCCAGGCCTACTTTGAGGTGGAGAGGGCGAGGAGAATATGAGAAGCAAGCAAAGGCTCTAGCCTATGAGGCTCTAAAGCTCTCCTATTTATAGAGGTCCCCTATCAAACCCTAATGGGTCCTCCCCTAGTGGGTATTGGATATGCATCCAATAAGACAAGGGCTCCGTCGGATATCTCATATCCGAACCTCTACTCATCGCAATGCCTACCATATGTGTGTGACCCTCTAGGCCCAATATCGAGCTGGCCTTGAGTCATACTTGTCAGAACTCCTTCTAACTCAGTGAATTATTATCTCTGTAATAATTCACTTGACTCATCGACTACGGACTTACTAGGCCACTACGCCGTAGTCCCCAGACGATACAAGGGAATCCAATCCATTGGACCTGTCTGTGTTGAATCTCGGATTTTGATGATGAAGTCAATTGTCATTTGTTATCTAATCTATATCTTGAGATAAGTGTGCAGGATTAACTACGATGAAAGTAAGATATGCAGAAGGAGTTGCACCGGAGCAAGACAATGATCACGTTGGGAGTTCGAGAGTTTAACGGAAGTTCGGACAGTCGTCGGAGGTTCTGCGGGAACAAATCCGAGAAGTCTATGAGCTTGCCAAAGAAGCTCGTCGGAACTCGCCAAGTGGATCGTCGCAAGTCCAGGAGTTTGCCGGAAGTCCGCAGGAGCATCACCGATGGTTCATCGGATGATCGACGGAAGTTCGCCGGAAGAAGCAATTGACGCACCGGAGCAAGTTGTAGTAAATGTCTTAGGGAATATCGTAGTTAGCACAATGATTAAGTTGGAAATGGGAGGTGATCCCATTAACTTAATCTTGGGACAATTGGACCCTTGAAAAACCCAAATTGGGCCGAATGGATCAACCCATTCGGACCCTGATTTCTGCCAAGCGGTTGAACCGCCCAAGGCAGAGGTTGCACCGCCTGGACTCAGTCTCCGAGCGAGACTGGGAGGTGCAACCTCCCCTGATAGGAGGTGGCACCGCCTGGGCTCGGTCTCCGAGCTCTGGCTGAGCGGTGCAACCGCCTCAGTCATGAGGTTGCACCGCCTGAGCTCAGTCTTCGAGCTCTGGTAGGAGGTGTAACCGCCCCTGACAGGAGGTGGCACCGCCCAGAGGGTCAGTCTTCGAGCTTTGCCAAGTGGTGCAACCGCTCCAGTCAGGAGGTGCAACCGCCTGATCCCGGAATTTCAGGAATTGACAGTTTTGAGCTCCAAATTTGAACTGGGTTGGGGCCTATAAATACCCCACCCATTCAGCAATGAAAGAGCACAGAATACTATTGAATCTCGGATTTTGATGATGAAGTCAATTGTCATTTGTTATCTAATCCAAATGTTGAGATAAGTGTGCAGGATTAACTACGATGAAAGTAAGACATGCAGCAGGAGTTGCGCCAGAGTCAAGACAATGATCTGTTAGGATCGAGAGCACTAAGAGGGGGGGGTGAATTAGTGCAGCGAAAATCTTTCAGCGATTAAAAACGAAAGCTGCGTTCGTTCGATAAAAATTATTTTGATGCAAAAGCCAATTCTAAGATTACTTATGATTAAGTGCAGTTTATGTTTAAACACAGTTAGTGTCTAAACGTAGTTTGCGTCTAAATGCAGATTGCGTCTAAACTCAGATTGCGTCCAAGCGCAGTTTGCGTCTAAGCGCAGATTGCGTCTAAGCGCAGTTTGCGTCTAAACACAGTTTGCATCTAAGCGCAGTTTAAGCAGAAGTATAAAGACAATGTGCTGCTATTGTATAGCTCAAAAAGTAATCTGCAAAAAGCAGATTTACGTCTAAACGCAGATTTACGTCTAAACGCAGATTTACGTCTAAACGCAGATTTACGTCTTAAACACAGATTTACGTCTGAACTTTGAAACTCGTTTGTATACTCACAGAAGGCAGTATGCAGTTGAAATCAAGATGTAAACGTAAACTGAAATATGATGATTGTGCGAGGAAAGCCGATTTACGTCTAAATGCAGTTTTACGTCTAAATGTTGAAACTCGTTCGTAAAATTGCAGAAGACAGTTTGCAGTTATAAATAGAATCAAAATGTAAATGTAAACTGCAAGGAAACTCGTTCGTAAAAGCGCAGAAGATAGTTCGCAGTTATAAACAGATTCAAGACGTAAATGTAAGCTGCAATGTAAAGATCGTACGAAAACACCTATTGACGTCTGAATCCAGATTCAGAAAGATTAGAACTTAGAAACTTGTTCGTAAAAGCGCAGAGAGCAGTAGCTATGTAGGAGGTTTGCAGTAATGATAAAGTGCTCAAAATAAACGCAAACCAGATATTTAGAGTGGTTCGGTCAGTCTTGACCTACTCCACTTTTGGCTTCCTCCACCGGCGAGGTCACCGACGTCAACTAGGGGCCTTCCTTCCATAGGCGAAGGCCAACTGCCCTTTTACAGTTTCTCTCCTTTTGACGGGCTCAGGAGACAACCCTTACAGATCCTTTCTCTCCTCTCTTTACAGCTCAAGACTTGAAGAACAGAAAAGAGGAGAACTTTTGGACTTTACACAAATTTGAGCTCTTAGAATCACTGAAAAGATCAAGAATTCGGTGTGGATCTATATACCTTCAGTGCTGATTGGGTGGGGTATTTATAGGCCCCAACCCAATTCAAATTTGGAGCTCAAAACGATCAAATCCCGGAATTTCGGGATCAGGCGGTTGCACCTCTTGACTGTAGAGGTTGCACCGCCTGGCAGAGCTCGAAGACCGAGCTCAGGCGGTGCCACCTCTCTGTCAGGGAGGTTGCACCGCCCAGTCTTGCTTGAAGACTGAGCTCAGGCGGTGCCACCTCTCTGTCAGGGAGGTTGCACCGCCCAGTCTAGATCGAAGACTGAGCTCAGGCGGTGCCACCTCTCTATCAGGGAGGTTGCACCGCCCAGTCTAGCTCGAAGACTGAGCTCAGGGCGGTTGCACCTCTTGGCTGGGGCGGTTGCACCTCCCAGTCTCGCTGGGAGACATAGCCTGGGCGGTGCTACCTCCCTGCCTAGCGGTGCCACCTCTTTCACTATTTCAGCTCACTTGGTTTGGCTCCAAACTTGACCCAAACCAGTCCGAACTTGGGCCAAATTGGCCCCTACTTGGGTTATAGGATTAACACCTAATCCTAACCCTAATTAATGTGCTAACTATGAATTTAAAGACATTTTCTAAGCTATTACAAAGTCCGCAAGTCAATACTTCTTCTGGCGAGCTTCCGGTAAACTTCCGGCGGTCTTCCGATGAACTCTCGGAAACCATTCTGCGGACTCCCGGCAAGCTCCTAGACTTCACGATTTGATCTTAGCGCGTTCTAACGAGCTTCTTCGGCAAGCTCCGGTCTTTCTCGGCGAGCTCCGCGAACTTCCAACGAACCTTCCGGCGAGCTTCCGAAAAACCCTTCGGCAAGCTCTCAACTCATTCTCGGCTAGTTCCGGTAGCATTCCCGACGAACCTTCGGACTTCCGTCGAACTCTCGAACTTGCAACAAATCCTTCGCGCTTGACTCCGACACTTTGTTTCGCTTTATATCTTCATCGTTATCATAGTTAATCCTGCACAATTAAAACAAAACTTCGATCGAGACAATTAATCCTAAGCAATTAACCAAGTTGTCCGGCATGTCATTGGTCCCTCGACGCTTTGTCCGATTCTTCGGCGCATCGTCCTCTCCTGCAGCCTATTGCCCAATCGTCCAGTTGACTCCCAACTCCGATATCCTTGGCACAATACCCGCTCTTCTTGGCCCGATGCCCGAGTCCACGGCCCGAAGCCTTCTATCGATACGTCGACCGATCCACCGACCCGACGTCCAATCTTCTGACATGTTCCTTCGGCACAACATGATTTTCCTGCTTTAATTGTCTCATCCTGATCGAAGCATCCTGCGTCACTCAAAACGCAGATTAAATCATAAACATATATCAAGTAGTTTCATCATCAAAATACGAGATTCAACAATCTCCCCCTTTTTGATGATGACAACCACTTGATGACGGAGTTAAACTTAACTCCCGGAGTTTAAACAAACTCCCCCTATCAATATGCCATATTGATAGAACCTTGAATTCAAACTGAATTCAAGTCATTGCAATATTCATCATAAATACTTGCAACACGTCAACATGAACATATGCATAAACTTATGCATCACATGTCATGTTATCAACCTACTTCTCCCCCTTTGTCATCAACAAAACGAAAGAGAGAATACAGTTTTGTAGTTCTTTTTTCCTTTTACAACGATTTCAAAATCATGACAAGGGATGACTAATCAAGTTATGAATGTCAAGACAATTTTTCATCATGAATATTTTATCATTACATGCATCATTATCATAAGTTGAAGTATTACATGCATGATATCATATCACCATTCATAATTACATTAATGTTTTAATATAACAATTTCTTCTCAAAATGTGTAACTTGGCACTCATAGCATTTTAAATCATGATTTACATCATATGCAATACATCATATCATAATTAGAAAGCACAAGTATTGCATGCATAATTGCACATCATAAATGTTTCATATCATGATGGTATCAATTTTGTCAAATTATATCCTACCATGCATGATCAAAACTTCTCCCTATTTTATCATTGAAAACAAGACGAAAGTAGGGGGAAGAGCATAAAAATGTTAAATATTTCAATCATTTCAAGGCATTTACATCATAGATCAAGTCATGATTTATGATTCATCATAAAGCAAGTTAGTTTTCAATCATCACATAAGGCATTTAAGGAATTTTTGAAACATAGGAGAATGATTAATTTAAGCATACAATGTTTCAATCCAATTCAAGTCATGAATATCAATGCTTTCGTATTGTGAGTATCAATTCATGAATACCACAAGATATTATTTGTGACTTCAATTTTGCAAGATCAAGATTATGATTTAGATAAAACTTATTCAAATCAAATCATTAACTTGAAATTCATAATCAAGTCATTAAAATTAATTTCGAGATTCACAAAATATCATGAAATCATTAATCTCGATCAGATGGGAAAAGCATTTTATTAAGAGATTCTTTTTCATCTAAGCATGCCTTAGTCTTTATATGCCAAATTAAGATAAGCATGAAAGTTCAAGACATAAGGCAAAGAAATCTTGTATTATGAAATATATGATATCAAGGCTCATGATTCATTCGAAAAGATAAAGTACAAAGAGCAACTTGAAACATTCTTATCAAGATCACATTTTAAAATATTCCAAGTTTCAAGATATCAATATGACACTTCATTGAATTGCATTTCATTTGAAGAACTCCTTTTTGATAAATGTAGGGAGCATAATGAACGATCTTGATTTATAAAGAGCTTCATGTTATAATTATCAAGATCATGATTATGATTATTCTCTTTAGCAAAGAATCACAAAAGCACTTTGCATAAGAAATCTCATTGTATTATGATTTATAAATTCTTTTTCTGCACATGAATCATAGGAGATATGAATGTGAAACAAATCTTTGCAAGTAAAAACACTATCATTCATATTTCAAGATGGAATTTATAAGTAGGAATCATTTCATCAAATCCATTTTAGAAAAATATTTTTCATAAGTGTATGAGAGAATCTGATTGTTAAGATACCAATTGTTAAGTGAATCCGAAAATGAAATTAACACTTTCATATATTCAGACATGATTTTTGCTATAGATCTTGAAATTAAATCAAGAAGACCAAACAAGCTCATGATCATGGATAACTTAAAATCTCATGCATAAAATTGTTAATAACCATTTAATATTACATCTTTATGCATTACTTTAAATCAAACGTGATTTCATTCAACAATGTTAATCAAACATGATACACATTATTACTTCTTAACCATGATCAAAATCATTTTATTGTTTATCATGTAATATTATCATTTTCAAAATTATCAGCATGATCATAATTTTTTGTATTTTTATTTTTAAACATGTAATTTTCAAGAAAATTAATTCTAAACTAAAAAAGAAAATATATCATGAAAGCATCAAGTAATTTTAAAATAAACCAAAGGCATTTTAATTACCTCAATGTCGTAGGCTGGTAAGGCGTAGTTTGTCGCCTCGCTTTTGTTGACTTTCTCATCTTCAGAGGAGCTCGATTCATCCCAATTTTTGTTCTTCTTCTTGCGTTTAAAGCAAGTAGTTCCATTCTTTTTGCTTTTTAATTTTCGTTTCATTTGTAGTTTAAGTTCACCATCACTTGAGCTTATGCTCGAGTGGTCTTCAAATGTTCTATGTCCCAAATCCTTCCTGTTCTTTGGAAGGTTGGTTTGTTCATCATTGTCCTCATCACTTGAGTCATCGCTCAAGTGGCATTCATTTGTCCAGAGTTCCAAATCCTTCCTGTTCTTTGGAAGGTGATTGTGTTCAACATGTTCATCATGTGCATTGTGCACCATTTCATATGTCATCAATGAACCAATTAGTTCTTCAAGTGGTAAGTTGTTTAGGTTTTTCGATTTTTGAATAGCAGTTACTTTTGAATCCCAAGTTTTAGAAAGTGAGCGCAAAACTTTGTTAACGAGTTCAAAATCTGAAAAGCTTTTACCAAGTGATTTTAAACCATTGACGACATCCGTAAAACGGGTGTACATGTCAACAACGGTTTCGCTTGGTTTCATATGAAAAAGCTCGAAATCATGCAGTAAAATATTAACTTTCGAGTCTTTGACTCTACTAGTTCCCTCGTGCGTGATTTCAAGAGTGCGCCAAATATCGAAAGTCGTTTCTCACAAAGAAACCCGATTGAACTCATTTTTGTCCAAAGCGCAAAATAAGGCATTCATAGCCTTTGCGTTTAAAGAAAAATACTTCTTCTCCAAGTCCGACCATTCGTTCATCGGTTTAGAGGGAAGTTGAAAATCGTTTTCAACGATATTCCATAAATCCAGATTTAGAGAAATCAAGAAAACTCTCATTCGAGTTTTCCAATAAGTGTAGTCCAATCCGTTAAAGAACGGTGGACGAAAGACCGAAAAGCCCTCTTGAAGAGCCATTTCTCTCGGGTGTAAATCCGAAATGAGAAATACCCCGCTCCGATACCAATTGTTAGGATCGAGAGCACTAAGAGGGGGGGGGTGAATTAGTGCAGCGGAAATCTTTCAGCGATTAAAAACGAAAGCTGCGTTCGTTCGATAAAAACTATTTTGATGCAAAAGCCGATTCTAAGATTACTTATGATTAAGTGTAGTTTACGTTTAAACACAGTTTGCGTCTAAATGCAGATTGCATCTAAACTCAGATTGTGTCTAAGCGCAGTTTGCGTCTAAGCGCAGATTACGTCTAAGCGCAGTTTGCGTCTAAGCGTAGATTGCGTCTAAGCGCAGTTTGCGTCTAAACACAGTTTGCGTCTAAGCGCAGTTTAAGCAGAAGTATAAAGACAATGTGCTACTATTGTACAGCTCAAAAAGTAATCTGCAAAAAGCAGATTTACGTCTAAACACAGATTTACTTCTTAAACGCAGATTTACGTCTGAACTTTGAAACTCGTTTGTATACTCGCAGAAGGCAGTATGCAGTTGAAATCAAGATGTAAACGTAAACTGAAATCTGATGATTGTGCGAGGAAAACCGATTTAAGTCTAAATGCAGTTTTACGTCTAAATGTTGAAACTCGTTCGTAAAATTGCAGAAGACAGTTTACAGTTATAAATAGAAACAAAATGTAAATGTAAACTGCAAGGAAACTCGTTCGTAAAAGCGCAGAAGATAGTTCGCAGTTATAAACAGATTCAAGACGTAAATGTAAGCTGCAATGTAAAGATCGTACGAAAACACCTATTGACGTCTGAATCCAGATTCGGAAAGATTAGAACTTAGAAACTTGTTCGTAAAAGCGCAGAGAGCAGTAGCTATGTAAGAGGTTTGCAGTAATGATAAAGTGCTCAAAATAAACGTAAACCAGAGATTTAGAGTGGTTCGGTCAGTCTTGACCTACTCCACTTTTGGCTTCCTCCACCGGCGAGGTCACCGACGTCAACTAGGGGCCTTCCTTCAATAGGCGAAGGCCAACTGCCCTTTTATAGTTTCTCTCCTTTTGACGGGCTCAGGAGACAACCCTTACAGATCCTTTCTCTCCTCTCTTTACAGCTCAAGACTTAAAGAACATAAAAGAGGAGAACTTTTGGACTTTACACAAATTTGAGCTCTTAGAATCACTGAAAAGATCAAGAATTCGGTGTGGATCTATATACCTTCAGTGCTGAATGGGTGGGGTATTTATAGGCCCCAACCCAATTCAAATTTGGAGCTCAAAACGATCAAATCCCGGAATTTCGGGATCAGGCGGTTGCACCTCTTGACTGGAGAGGTTGCACCGCCTGGCAAAGCTCGAAGACCGAGCTCAGGCGGTGCCACCTCTCTGTCAGGAAGGTTGCACCGCCCAGTCTTGCTCGAAGACTGAGCTCAGGCGGTGCCACCTCTCTGTCAGGGAGGTTGCACCGCCCAATCTAGATCGAAGACTGAGCTCAGGCGGTGCCACCTCTCTATCAGGGAGGTTGCACCGCCCAGTCTAGCTCGAAGACTGAGCTCAGGGCGGTTACACCTCTTGGCTGGGGCGGTTGTACCTCCTAGTCTCGCTGGGAGACATAGCCTGGGCGGTGCTACCTCCCTGCCTGGCGGTGCCACCTCTTTCACTATTTCAGCTCACTTGGTTTGGCTCTAAACTTGACCCAAACCAGTCCGAACTTGGGCCAAATTGGCCCCTACTTGGGTTATAGGATTAACACCTAATCCTAACCCTAATTAACGTGCTAACTATGAATTTAAAGACATTTTCTAAGCTATTACAAAGTCCGCAAGTCAAGACTTCTTCAGGCGAGCTTCCAGCAAACTTCCGGCGGTCTTCCGATGAACTCTCGGAAACCATTCTGCGGACTCCCGGCAAGCTCCTAGACTTCACGATTTGATCTTAGCGCGTTCTAACGAGCTTCTTCGGCAAGCTCCGGTCTTTCTCGGCGAGCTCCGCGAACTTCCAACGAACCTTCCGGCGAGCTTCCGAAAAACCCTTCGGCAAGCTCCCAACTCATTCTCGGCTAGTTCCGGTAGCATTCCCGACGAACCTTCGGACTTCCGTCGAACTCTCGAACTCGCAACAAATCCTTCGCGCTTACTCCGACACTTTGTTTCGCTTTATGTCTTCATCGTTATCATAGTTAATCCTGCACAATTAAAACAAAACTTCGATCGAGACAATTAATCCTAAGCAATTAACCAAGTTGTCCGGCATGTCATTGGTCCCTCGACGCTTTATCCGATTCTTCGGCGCATCGTCCTCTCCTGCAGCCTATTGCCCAATCGTCCAGTTGACTCCGCAACTCCGATATCCTTGGCACAATACCCTCTCTTCTTGGCCCGATGCCCGAGTCCACGGCCCGAAGCCTTCTGTCGATACGTCGACCGATCCACCGACCCGACGTCCAATCTTCTTACATGTTCCTTCGGCACAACATGATTTTCCTGCTTTAATTGTCTCATCCTGATCGAAGCATCCTGCGTCACTCAAAACGCAGATTAAATCATAAACATATATCAAGTAGTTTCATCATCAAAATACGAGATTCAACAATCTCCCCCTTTTTGATGATGACAACCACTTGATGACGGAGTTAAACTTAACTCCCGGAGTTTAAACAAACTCCCCCTATCAATATGCCATATTGATAGAACCTTGAATTCAAACTGAATTCAAGTCATTGCAATATTCATCATGAATACTTGCAACACGTCAACATGAACTTATGCATAAACTTATGCATCACATGTCATGTCATCAACATGCTTCTCCCCCTTTGTCATCAACAAAAAGGAGAAGTACTACAATCAAGTGTGTGTGATATTGGTTCAACTCATTGCATGAAAATCATAGTATCAAGTTTTATCATCATGCAATCTTGGAGCTAGAAGATTTAGCAAGTGTTACATCATGCTTAGAACATTCATGCTATCAAGTTTTAGATATGCAAGTTTTATAGCATATAAGATAGCACTTTTGGTAATGTTCAAGATAGCAAGTTCTACATCATGCAAGCTAGCAAATTAGAGATGTTCAAGAAGGCAACTCTTGCTTCTTGAAAATTTTGCTCACTTTGCTAGATGCGCAAGTTAGCATTTTTGCCTCTTGAGATAGGCAAGATAGCACATTTGCTTCTTTTGAGATAGCAGCTTTTCGCTTCTCTTTAGACTACGAGCTAGCAATTTTTACGATGTACAAGTTTCACAATATACAAGCTAGCAAAAAACTTTGAAAGCAAATGTAAGATAACTTTCTTGTGTAGGCTCATGATTATTGCTTCCTATTGTAATGTGCAAGTTGCAAGTCTTGCTTCTTGAGATATTCAAGATGGTGATGTTCAAGAAGACAACTTTTGCTTCTTGAAATAAGCAAGTTAGCAATCTTTGCAACTTACGATAGGCAAGCTGGCAATCAAGTTTTTGCATCTTCTTGACTTGTGCAAACTAGCTATCTCCCCCTTTGTCATTGTCAACAAGGGAAAAACCCTTTACATCAATTTCTAAATCATGACAAAGGTAAGTAATCATTCTTATTTGTGCATCATTATAGTTTCAATGCACAAATTCATTAACATTACATTTCAAAAAATTTATGCATGATACTGAAAAATCAATCATCATCATGAGCATATCAAACATGATATTCAAGCATTCATGATATATCATTTTGGCAGCATGATCATAGATATTCAAATGATGGTATCTAGAATTCATTACATCCTATTATGCATGATCATTAACTCCTCATTTGTATTTCATGCATTATTTCATTTCATCTCATAAGGAATATCAAGAAGAGTTATTGGATGATGAGATAAATATTTTATGAATACACAGAATATCATAAGTGTTTCATGTATTCATATTATCACATGAAGCATATTATCATTTTTAAGATTTATAACATGAATAACGTTATTACTATTTCATCAAAATCAGTTTTGAGATTCACATAATATCATGAAATCATTAATCTCGATAAAATGGGAAAAACATTTTCTTTTTAAGTGATTCTTTTAACACATCATAAAAAAGAAAAACTCATTCATAATTCAAGTGATTTACAAGATATCATAAATGAATTTATCACTTGTATTTCCCCAAAATCGAGAACTCTTAGAGATAGAAAATGATTGAAGCATTTAATCTGATTGAAGAATGATTCATATTTAAAGTGTAGCATTTGTCAAATCTGAAATCATCAAGTATAACTTTAATATTTTCATTGCAACATTAAGCAAGGTTTCATTGAACATAATTTTGAATGATTCTTATAGATGCCTAAAACCTCTTTAGTTTTAATCTATGATTGACTTTATAATAGCATGCTCAAATCTTTATTTTTATGTCAAAACCATACATTATATTTCATAAACAAAGACAATGAAAAATATCAAGCCTTCCAGACAAAAGCCATGTATCGTCATTGAAAAGCAATATGAAAATCATCAAAATATACATTCTTGCTTCTCAAGCACATAAATAAGATTAATCTCACTAGGTGTAAAATCATTAGATTTCTATCTTGCATTAACATAAGACATGCAATTTTCATTATCATTTTCAAGATTACAAGCATGATCATATTTTTGCATTTTCATTATTAAATTATTAAAAATATAATTTTTAAGAAAATTTAAACAAAAAAGAAAAGTGCATCATGAAAAGCATCATGTAATTTCGAAGTAAATTAGGGGGATTTCGATTACCTCATCATTGTAGGCTGTTAAGGCGTAGTTTGCCGCCTTGCTTTTGTTGACTTTCTCTTCTTCGGAGGAGCTCGATTCATCCCAATTTTTGTTCTTCTTCTTGCGTTTAAAGCAAGTAGTTCCATTCTTTTTGCTTTTTAATTTTCGTTTCATTTTAAGTTCACCATCACTTGAGCTTATGCTCGAGTGGTTTTCAAATGTTCTATGTCCCAAATCCTTCCTGTTCTTTGGAAGGTTGGTTTGTTCATCATTGTCCTCATCACTTGAGTCATCGCTCAAGTGGCATTCATTTGTCTAGAGTTCCAAATCCTTCCTGTTCTTTGGAAGGTGGTTCTCAAGTTCTTCACGTGCATTGCACGTCATTTCATATGTGATCAATGAACCAATTAGTTCTTCAAGTGGAAAATGGTTCAAGTTTTTCGATTCTTGAATAGCAGTTACTTTTGAATCCCAAGTTTTAGAAAGTGAGCGCAAAACTTTGTTAACGAGTTCAAAATCCGAAAAGCTTTTACCAAGTGATTTTAAACCATTGATGACATCCGTAAAACGGGTGTACATGTCAACAACGGTTTCGCTTGGTTTCATATGAAAAAGCTCGAAATCAAGCAGTAGAATATTAACTTTCGAGTCTTTGACTCTACTAGTTCCCTCGTGCGTGATTTCAAGAGTGCGCCAAATATCGAAAGCCGTTTCACACGTAGAAATCCGATTGAACTCATTTTTGTCCAATGCGCAAAATAAGGCATTCATAGCCTTTGCGTTTAAAGAAAAATTCTTCTTCTCCAAAACCGACCATTCGTTCATCGGTTTGGAGGGAAGTTGAAAACCGTTTTCAATGATATTCCATAAATCCAGATTTAGAGAAATTAAGAAAACTCTCATTCGAGTTTTCCAATAAGTGTAGTCCAATCCGTTAAAGAACGGTGGACGAAAGACCGAACAGCCCTCTTGAAAAGTCATTTCTCTCGGGTGTAAATCCGAAATGAGAAATACCCCGCTCTGATACCAATTGTTAGGATCGAGAGCACTAAGAGGGGGGGGGGGTGAATTAGTGCAGCGGAAATCTTATAACGATTAAAAACCAAAAGCTGCGTTTGTTCAAAAACTATTATGATGCAAAAGCAAATTCTCAGTTTGTATCTAAGTGCAGTTTGCGTCTAAGCGCAGATTGCGTCTAAGCGCAGTTTTGCGTCTAAACTCAGATTTACGTCTAAATGCAGATTTACGTCTAAACGCAAATTTACGTCTAAACGCAGTTTTACGTCTAAACGTAGTTTTACGTCTAAACGCAGATTTACGTCTAAACGTAGTTTTACGTCTAAACGCAGTTTTACGTTTAAACGCAGTTTTACGTCTAAACGCAGATTTACGTCTAAACGCAGTTAGACGCAGATTTACGTCTAAACTTTGAAACTCGTTTGTATACTCGCAGAAGGCAGTATGCAGTTGAAACTAAGACGTAAACGTGAACTGAAATCTGAAGATTGAGCGAAGAAAGCCGATTTACGTCTGAATGCAGTTTTACGTCTAAATGTTGAAACTCGTTCGTAAAATCGTAGAGGACAGATTGCAGTTATTAATAGGATTAAAATGTAAGCGTAAACTGCAAGGAAGCTCGTTCGTAAAAGCACGGAAAACAGTTCTGCAGAATCAAACGTAAACGTAAACTGTAATGTATGAAAATACGAGTTTACGTCTGAATGCAGATTTGGAAGAACAGCACTTAGATCTTGTTCGTGAAAGCGCAGAGAGCAGTAGTGATGAGGGAGGTTTGTAGTAATGATAAAGTGCTCGAAAATAAACGCAAACCAGAGATTTAGAGTGGTTCGGTCAGCCTTGACCTACTCCACTTTTGGCTTCCTCCACCGATGAGGTTGCCGACGTCAACTAGGTGCCTTCCTTCAATGGGCGAAGGCCAAACTTCCCTCTTACAATTTCTCTCCTTTTGGCAGGCTTAGGAGACAACCTTTACAGACCTTTCTCTCCTCACTTTACAATTGAAAACTTGAAGAACAGAAGGAGGAGACTTAAAGGCTTTACAACACTTTTGAGCTCTTTAGAATCACAGAAAAGATCACAATTTCGGTATAGGTCTGTATCTTTTCAGTGCTGAATGGGTGGGGTATTTATAGGCCCCAAACCAATTCAAAATTCGAGCTCAAAACGATCAAATCGATCAAATCCCAGAATTCTGGGATCAGGCGGTTGCACCTCTCGACTGGAGAGGTGGCACCGCCTGGCAGAGCTCGAAGACTGAGCTCTGCCGATTGCTTCTCTCTGCCAGAGCTCGAAGACTGAGCTCGATGGTTGCATCACCTAGCAGAGCTCGAAGACTGAGCTTAGTGAATGCATCACCTGGCAGAGCTCGAAACTGAGCTCGGTGGTTGCATCGCCTGGCAGAGCTCGGAACTTGAGCTCTGGCGGTGCAACCTCTTGGCTGGGGCGGTTGCACCTCCCAACCTTGCAGCCCTGGCGGTTGCACCTCCTGGCTGGGGCGGTTGCACCTCCCAACCCCACAGCCCAGGCGGTTGCACCTCCTGGCTGGGGCGGTTGCACCTCCCAACCCTGGCGGTGGCACCTCCAGGCTGGAGAGGTGGCACCTCTTCACTATTCCAGCTCACTTGGTTTGGCTCCAAACTTGGTCCAAACCAGTCCGAACTTGGGCCTAATTGGCCCCTACTTGGGTTATAGGATTAACACCTAACCTTAATTAACGTGCTAACTATGAATTTAAAGACATTTTCTAAGCTATTACAAAGTCCGCAAGTCAAGACTTCTTCTAGCGAGCTTCCGGCAAACTTCCGGCGGTCTTCCGATGAACTCTCGGAAACCATTCTGCGGACTCCCGGCAAGCTCCTAGACTTCACGATTTGTTCTTAGCGAGTTCCAACGAGCTTCTTCGGCAAGCTCCGATCTTTCTCGGCGAGCTCCGCGAACTCCCAACGAATCTTCGGACTACCGTCGAACTCTCGAACTCGCAACAAATCCATCGCGCTTGACTCCGACACTTTGTTTCGCTTTATGTCTTCATCGTTATCATAGTTAATCCTGCACAACAAAACAAAACTTCAATCGAGACAATTAATCCTAAGCAATTAACCAAGTTGTCCGACATGTCATTGGTCCCTCGACGCTTCGTCCGATTCTTCGGCGCATCGTCCTCTCGTGCAGCCTATTGCCCAATCGGCCAGTTGACTCCGCAACTCCGATATCCTTGGCACAATACCCGCTCTTCTTGGCCCGATGCCCGAGTCCACGGCCCGAAGCCTTCTGTCGATACGTCGACCGATCCACTGGCCCGACGTCCAATCTTCTGACATGTTCCTTCGGCACAATATGATTTTCCTGCTTTAATTGTCTCATCCTGATCGAAGCATCTTGCGTCACTCAAAACGCAGATTAAATCATAAACATATATCAAGTAGTTTCATCATCAAAATACGAGATTCAACAATCCTAGATCCTCTGCGCTCGCCTATATATAGACAGAACCTCTAGGGACTGAATACAGAAAAGTAATAAGAAGACATCTCAAGAGGTTATAGTTGAGGGATGACAGTATCTCTCTTAACTCTTCTCCCTAAACCATCAATCTAAGTAGTCCTATGAAAAGATAGGAAGAGAGAAGGATCTAATTCCTCTTTGCAGATTGACAGTGATTTAAGATCTAAAGATGGTGCTTTTCCAGATCAAACAGAGATCTATTTGGGATGACATCAAAAGGTATGTTTCGTTAAATCAGATCTAAATATTTGATTTCAATCCTAACATAAAAGATTATTTCTACATTTAGTATAGCATATTATAGTTTTTATGCTTATAGTAGTAACACCAATTTAAATCATAACCTCTCTCTCTCCCCCAGTGCCTTCTAGGTGCTTTGGATAATCTCTATTGTCATGAGCTTATGCAGAGAACAATGCTTGGGGCATGGTTTTTGAGTGTGCAGCTTGGCATACAATGATCTCTGTTGTCCTGAGCTGATGGTGAAGAAGCGATGGCCGATGGGAATTCATCGTTCTTTTTTGGGTTGGTCATCTTGGCATACTCATATGAGGAGAGCAAGCAAAGCCATGGAGAAGGGGGACAATACGAAGACGAAATTTAGGAGATGGGCGGAACGCTTTCTCTCGAGGGGCAAGAATGGGAGGCTCGAGATATTGAAAATGGATATATGATGTGCGACATGCTCTAGCTCCGACAAAAAGACGTTCGTAGGTGTCGCGACATCGGAGTTTGACGATTGGGTTGGGAGGAGACGCAGTCTAACAGTGCCGACGACACAGCGATAACAACGGAGAGAGGCCAATGCAGAATTCCGTAGAGAGAGGCGATTGTAGTCCACTGACATCACCATTGGGTAGGTTGTCTAGAGGATAGTGAAGGATATTGACGCTTCCGTTGGGTAGGTTGTCTGGAGGATAGTAAAGTAGGAGGGGAAGGAAGAAGTCGAAGAGAGGATAGCAAAACTTTTAATAGAAGTTATCCTATCCTTCGGTTAATAGTGTTAGTAGACAGGTTAAATACTAAAGATAACTTACAACATGAAATAATCTATAATTAACCTTTAATAATTGAAAATAAAGATCTATTCCATATCTAGACCACTTATTTGCTTTAGGATTTATGCAGGGATACGTGGGATCATATGATGTCCTTCCCACCCAAATTTCTTTTCTCTTGATCGTGCCGTCGGTGTTCGAATATGGGTGGCGTAGGAATCAAAATGACATTTGACGACAGAGCAGATTCCATCATACCAATTTGATTAATTTCTCGTTGAAGAAAGACAAAAGCTTGAAGATATCTTACTCGCAAAGAATTCGAGGTTTCTAAGGTTGATCCACTTCCTAACTCAGTGATCCATGGGGATAGAAGGTCAGAGGTGTGTTTTCTCTCGTTTGTATTCATGATCAATAGCTTCTAAGTTTTCCCTTTGATGCTTATTAACTCTGAAATCTCCACTTCGAAAAGAAACAGAAAACAGGGGATACGGAGATTTTTATTTCTTGTTTATTATATGTATGTGAATCCGAGTGAGCATGTGGTGGTTTCTGTGTGGAAAGACCTCTTTGTGATTTTGGGAAAGTTCTCACGTACTGTTGTTTGATGACTGCTAACGATTTACAAAGACCGGTTAGGACATCGTCTTGAGCTGTAGGATTGTGAAATTTTTCATTCATCAGAGTTGTCAATTTGTGTATGGTTGATATGTGCATAGTATCTCGATTCATTGTGTAGCCCTTCATTAACACAAAAACTACCGAATATAACTTCTAATCATGAAATTGCTTGGTGATCTTTTTCTTGTTTGATCTCTTATTTTGCCCTTCACCTCGTTTTCTACAAAGATAACTTAAGACTCCCGGCTTTTTTGTCCGAGGGACTGATTGATGCACCGTGGTCGTCTAGGGGCCAGGCGCCCGCCTGAGCCGCATGTGGCTCGGGTCGAGCCTCAGTGCGTGGAGTTCATTGATCTGGTTCGATCACCACAATGCCCCGGCCTTTACGCCGCAGCCCTAGAGTTTTCTAGACCGGCGTCGCACCCTCCCCCTCCCCGGTCCCCGATAACACCCCTTTCCCTCCTTCTCCGCTGCAGCCGCCGCCTCCTCCACCACACCGCCACCCGAACTCCGACTTCCTCCCCCCTCTTCCTCCGGCCGCCAGTGTCTGCCCCTTCCACCTCGTCCTCGGTAACCCTCTCTCACCCTCGCTGTTGCACCCTCCCCCTCCCCGGACCCCACAGCACCTCTTTCCCTACTCCTTCGCTGCGGTCGTCTCCTCCTCCTCCTCCACACAGTGCCGCCCGAATCCGGATTGCCTCGTTCTCTGATCCCTCCTTCGGTGCAACCCCCCGACCTTCCTCGAATCCGACAGCCGCCCTTCCTCCTCCTTCCTGCTCCCCTCCAACTGACGGCAACCCAGCTCTCATACCCTGACAATCCCCTCTCCTCCTTCTCCTCCTCCTCCCTTCTCCTCCTCGGATAGCTCCTTGCTTCCATCCCAATTGACAGCAACCTCCCTCCCCATACCCCAATAGCCCCCTCTGCATCCTCCTCCTTCTATGAATTTTTTTAGTGTAGTCTTTGAATTTTGTAAACAACTGAATCTGTCATTGGCTCATTACTATTTCCTAGTGTTTTGGATTGTCACTACAGTTTTAGAATCTTGAATCATGGCTCTTGTAAGTAGTGCTTCATGAATCATCAATAAGAAACTGAAAGAAGGATCGTACATGGAAGTACAATCTTGTTTTGTGATCATTGATAACCATGTTTTGTTTTGCCATTTTTATTATTGGAATTGGACAATGTAATTTGGTACTTCAAATGAATATAATTTCGATGTTCCATTTTTATTTTAGCGATCGTATTTATCAATCATGATATATATTTTTTATATTTTAATATTTAAGAGCATCTCGTTTCGCTCAAGCAAGCGCCTAGTGCCTCGAGTATTTTGGCACCTTAGTGCTTTCTAGCGTCTAACACTTTCGACTACACTGTTGATGCATATTATTATATACTTATGCTTTCTCTTACTCACATTAAGTATAAAAAATTAAGTATAAAAAAATATGAAAAACAATTGTGTTCTTCTATTGCAGGAATTTGTTTGCTTGGGTTCTTTTTCAGTTGATTTGAACACTCAGCACCATTTCTTTTACTCCAAAAGTACAACAAGAACACTACAAGGAAACAACTTATATGAGTATGGACAGGACTGCTAAGAGAAGAGTGGCATTTATATTGATTGATGGGATAGGAGATGTATGTCTCCCTCGGTTTAACTACAAGACTCCCCTTCAAGTGGCGAATATTCCCAACTTGGATGCAATAGCTTCAGCTGGTGTTAATGGTCTCATGGACCCTGTTGAAGCAGGTTTGGGTTGTGGGAGTGACACTGCACACCTTTCTATATTGGGCTATGATCCAAGGATCTATTACCATGGTCGAGGGGCATTTGAGTCAATGGGTGCTGGACTGGCCATGTCACCTGGAGACATTGCTTTCAAGGTAATAATATGTCTTGTAATCCATCCAAGTTTCAAAGTATCATTTCTGCACAGTCAGATATAATGCCTCATGTTCTAATTAGATATATGATAAGATTTAAAGTGATAATTACCTCACGTTGTATATGTGCACATATTTATGCACTTGTGAAAGAAGCATGTACTTTTTGTGTATAGTTACATAATTTGATCTAATATTTATATGTAAAAATATTAAATCTTCCCCTCCCCCCTCTGTGCCCCTGAAGATTTATGGTAAGTGCTGAAGACCATTCTGGTCCTAACATCGTCTCCATAACCTGGTTAAAACCATAATCTCAGAATGGTTTGATAATGGAACTAGTTTGGTTGTAAAAATATAAAAGCATGTTTATGAGTGGTCAAGATGCAACAGGATCTGTAAAGATTTATTCACAACCCAGTTTGTGTGTTAAAGGGTACGTACTGCCCCTTATAAGTATTATCGTGTTAAATAAGCTTAATCCAATGGCACTATGATGATATTTTATTTTCTGGTGTTGTGCTGCCTTTGCAGATATCATGATTCATCTTGAAGTATGGTGCTTCTCTTATTCCGTTTAACTCAAATATATGAACGATTTTCAGGATAGGCCATGTATCTCAATGGTATTCTTGTTAGTTGTTAAATTGTCATCACTAAACAAAAAAAAATCTGTCCCTCTAGCTTGGAGTATGCATGAAATTGTATCTCAGGACTCTAGCTCTTCAGACATCTTGCAATATTCATCACATGATGTACCTAATTATTTTAAATAATTCAATTCAGAAGGTTGCTTGTTTGAAAGCCTGATGCTTCAAGGCAGATTGTTTTAGCTTCAGTTCTATCAACAACCAGCTATATAGTATACTGACTATTTGGGGCTAGCTTCATGGATCCTTTCCTGCCATTGAACCTTGTTCTGTTCTGCTAAGACATTTTCTTAATGTTTCATTACTTGAGGAGCAAGTTCAATGGGGGGAATCAGGAATGTACAATGTTCGTGTCTAGGAAGCAACCAAAAACTCATGGGGCCCAAGGTTGAAAACTCTGGATTCTACGGTCAAAAAGAGGGTGTTAGGCTCATCGAGGTTTCAGTTTTACATTCAAGAACAACGATCAGTGCTAAGATGTGGCATTTCGTTGCACCCCTTTATTGTGAAACCCTTCATATTTCTTGAATGCCATATACACATTCATGTTATGTACATATTTACATACTTGTGCAGAGGGATGCAAGAATATGCATACAATCTATATGTTACATTAGTATCATGTTTGTTAACTTTTCTTTCACCTTATAACTCTTTTTTTAACAACTCCAGTCAAATTTTGCTACTTTGGATGAGAAAAGTGGAATTGTGACCAGCAGGCGGGCTGATCGGCATTTTGAGGAAGAGGGTCCTATTCTTTGTGCTGCTTTGGATAGAATGAAGCTTCCATCTTTTCCAGAATATGATGTTAGAGTCAGGTGCAGTCGATTCTGATTTATGAAACAAGGAAATTACCAATTTGATAGTTGTTCAATTGCTTAGTCAGGATCTCTAGTTAGTTAAACACTGCTCTTTGAAGGAACTTTGTCTGCATAGTTGTCCGAGTGCTTTAGTCAGGATCTCTTAGAAGAAACTTTGTCTGCATTGGTCCTCTTGATAGTAAGATTTAATGCATTTGTTATAGTGATATTGAGGCTTATTTTTCATTTTCCATGAGTGTCACTGGCATGTCTTATTTTGACTGAACAACTGGGTTTATTTATTTCATCAGATAGCTTTGTTGATACGCATTATGCCAAATATTATAGTGAAACATACTTATATATAAGTTCTCTAGTAACTTGGCCAATTATTTATTTAATTATCCCTATTTAAGGTAAGATTATTAGGTGAATTATAGTTAGCCGCATTATCAATTCAGTATATATCTTGAACTTTATCCATTGCTGTTCTGCACCAGTAAGTAAAAAATCACTTTTAGCAAGCTTATTAATTTCTTCATTTCAGTTCTTCACTGATAAATCGTAATTAAACGATAAAAAGATATTATTAGAGGGAACTTGGAGATGAATTTTTCTGTTGGACTAACAATGCTAGTAGTGATTTCTTATTCTATCAGGTATGCCACTGAGCACAGATGCGGGGTTGTTGTGAAAGGGCCAAAGTTAAGTGGCAATATTTCTGGAACTGACCCATTAAAAGACAATCGCTTACTTCTGAAGGCAGAGGCCTTGGATGATACAGAGGAAGCAAAAAACACTGCAGCTGTTGTCAATGAACTGTCAATAGAAATGTCTAAAATTCTTGTTGCCCACCCTTTGAATGCAAAACGTGCAGCTGAAGGGAAGAATATTGCAAATATTGTACTTTTGCGAGGTTGTGGAATTCGAATTGAGGTCAATCTAAACCACTTTTAATTTTAGTTCTTTTTTTTTATTAGTGTTGTGTTACCCTTATTTAGCTTGATTGATTTTTTTGCTGCAACCAATTAATTTGGTGCTGGATGTTCTCTAAATATCTTGAATATGTTGTGCCCATTTCTTTTCAGCCTTGAAACATAATGAACTCATCAGAGAATGTTTTTTTGGTTGTCTATATCCAAGTATCAAAGGTCGATTAAGAGAAAAGAAAGTAACTTTAGTATTTTGCTATATTGACTGCTAAAATTTATGTCATGAACTTGGTCAATAACTTATATTCTTTTTCATTAATTCAGAATGTTTAAGAATCTAAACCTTTGTCCTGTGACACATTAGAAAATTGACCTTATAACTGTATTCGTTAATCTAGAACCTAGCATTCTTCCTTGGTTTTTAGATATTAATAATATTAATTCTTTTTTGGTTACAGAGAGTTGTGATGTACCCTAAAACAAGTTGACTTCTGTGAAGTTTACTAGGGAAACAATGATTTTTTTTCTTGGAAGATCTAAATTGGATGCTAGGGTATCCAAATCATAATTCGCAATACCATATCGTACCGGTATTTCGACCTGGGCTCGGTACCAGTACGGTACGGTATACTGAGCGGTACACCCAGGTGTGCCGAGACTGTAGCACTGCTACAGTGCTACAATGCACTCGGACCGGTAACAAGCGGTCCGCATACCGACAACCTGTCGGACCGGTATGTATCGCCCGTATCGGGCGGTACGGTTCGGTACGGCAGACCCTGATCCAAATTACCCTTTATTTCAGTGATTTAAAAAGGTGCTCGGGCGCTCGCCTAGGCACTCGGGCGAGGCGAGGCGAGGCTCGAGCGCCTCGCTAAACTTCCAGGCGGTGCGCTTCAAAGAGGCGCCGCTTACGCGCTCGCCCGAGCCCAGGCGCTGGGCGCTTCGGGCGAGCGCCTGGGTTAAACCAAGCGACCGAACCAGGATTTTAGGTCTGGTTCGGTCTCCGGTGGTTAGTTGGTTCAATCGAACTAACTAAAACCGATATCAACTATCGCTGCCCAACCCTAACCCTGCTCGTTGCCGCTGCGGCTGCCGCTGCTCGCAACCGCTGTCGCTGTCGTTGCTCGCCGCTCCCGCTCCCGCTCCTGCTCCCGCTACGGCTGCTCGCCACTGCCGCTGTCGCTGTCGTTGTCGTTGTCGCCACTTACACTCCCGCTGCCGCTGCCTCCTTACACTCCCGCTGTCGCTACCTCCTTACACTCCCACTACGCTGCCTCCTTACACTCCCGTTGCCACTGCCTCCTTACATTCCCGCTCCCGCTGCCGCTGCCTCCTTACACTCCCGCTGCTGTTGCCTTCTTACACTCCTGCTCCCGCTGCCGCTGCCTCCTTACACTCCTGCTCCCGCTGCCGCTGCCTCCTTACACTCCCGCTGTCGCTGCCGCTACTGCTTCCTCTTTTCTCAGTCAGCACCCTCTTACACTCTTTCTTCTTCTCCTTCTGTATACTGTTAACAGTATACTGTATACTGTTAATATTATTAGGTTTATTTAAAATTATTATTTTTCAATACTGTTAATTATTATTAATTATATTATATATTTTTATATTTTAGTGTCTCGCTTTGCTCGGGCAAACGCCTGAGCGAGCGCCTAGTGCCTTGGGCATTTTTGGACCTTAGCGCCTTTTGGCGTCTAGCGCTTTTTAAATCACTGCTTTATTTTGGTACCAAGCCCAACCTGGACATTGGGAAACTAATGATTAAGGACTGGATATATTTAATATTCGTCTATCAATCAACTGATACTATACAACTTTCATAATACTTTACTTTCAAAGCAGGACCATTTGATGTTACTTATTCTATAATGAAAAAGAAAAATTCTTCTCATCAATTTTTTCTAGGGTGATACTTAGATTTTGGCCTAAGCTAATTGAATGATCCCACTTGGCATTTAAGCTTGCATTTTCAAAAATTAAGTAATTGCCTTTTGAATATTTGTACCAAAAATCTCATATATTAGTGTCTACCAGGTTCCTCAATTCGAGAAGCAGCATGGACTATCACCGTGCATGGTAGCTCCCACCAAGATTATAGCAGGATTGGGTTTATCATTGGGAGTTGACATTCTTGAAGCACCAGGAGCTACTGGAGATTATCGAACACTTCTAACTTCCAAGGCTACAGCAATAGCAAAGGCACTTTCTGCTCCACTACAGCCATCCCCATGCATTTTTGTGCCAGGAGAGGATGAACATAAGCCGGGCCTATCCCAAGGATATGATTTTGGATTTCTTCATGTCAAGGTATATGGTTTGCCTTCCACTTGGAGTAGGATACGAACAATGCTTTATCATTGAAACACTATGTTGATGATCCACTTGTCTATCAACAAGACATAATATGTTTTTGTGCATTGCTCATATTCTGAGAGTATGTGGCAATATATAGATTAAAAGTTATGCTTTTGCTTAGATGCAACTCTTCAGTACTAAAAATGGCTATGTTTTAAAAGGGGTATGATGTCAAGTCTCATTTTAATGCTTCGAAGAAAAAGTCGACCAACAAATTGTACAACATGCTAGATTTAGCTGGTTAAACATGTCGTTCAGTCATATACATAACTTATTTATGCAGTATTACCTTGAGATTTTTTTTTCATCCCTAAAAGTCTGACCCTTGATAGCAAATCTCTACTTCTAGAGAAATGTTATACAGCTATGCCGGAGTGATACAAATAAATTTTGTGAGAAATCTAAATTCTGGATGGAGCGATCTCCACTCTCAATCACCCACCTACCTATACAAATAAAAAAAGAAGGAAAAACTTAAAAACCTAGCAGACAGAGGACAAACATGCATCCATGCAGTCACACCTACACACCCTGAAAGCACCGATGGCCTGAAATCACTGGGAAATTCCCCCACTTCTTGGGACCCAAATTTATCCCTCCTGCTAGTACTGGCCACATCGTCCAGTGATGGTTTTACCAATGGAACAATAGTTGCATTTGGTGCATATAATTAACAATTCATTTCATGTATTCTTGTTATCGTGGCAGGCTATAGATGATGCTGGTCATGATAAGGCAAGCATTTTGAAAGTTAGGGCTTTGGAAGCCGTCGATCGAGCCATCGGTCAGCTGACTAGACTCCTCTGGCAGGCAGAAAAATCTGGCAAGTACAAATATTACTTGTGTGTCACTGGTGATCATTCCACACCAGTAGAGTATGGTGATCATAGCTTCGAACCTGTTCCATTTGCTTTGTGCCAGTTAAGGGACTTTGTTAGTGCTGTGGGGGAGTCAAACTTGATGCAAGTGTCACTCGAGGCTTTCCCACTTCCTTCAGTGAAGTCTGGGGAAGATCTAACAAATGATGACGTAGAAATGCCAGAGGAAGCAAACAGCAGGCTTAAAGTTTTCAGTGGAGATTCAGTGTGCCAATTCAGTGAGATTGCAGCTGCAAGGGGTTGTTTGGGAAGGTTTCCTGGAAGTGAGATGATGGGGGTGATAAAGAAGTTCCTTAAGCTGAAGAATGAATAAATAGTTCACTGAAAAAATGCATTATTTTGGAGAGCCAGGTCCTCTGAAGTGTGGATTTATTAACAACTGAGTAGATAATGAATCTGGTGAAGACCCACAATGTTTATTGGACTGCTTGGAAGGATTGTGCTGTCCTTTATACACCTAGAAGGTAAGGTTTAAACGACTTTCGATATATGTTTACTGAGGTTGTCATAACAAGAGCATTTATGGAATTGGCATGCTCTTTGAATTTTCTCGTTTTCAGCAGTGTTGCAAATTTTCTTGTAATACTGAGACACAATGTTGCCATCCAACGTCAAATAAATAGTAACCTCTTATGATATTCTTCCAATTGTATGTTGAGGTGGAAACTGGTGGAATGGCCAGTTAATCTTGCATGCATATATATAAGAATAGCAGAATATTAATGACCAGTGCTTGGGATTATTCATGCAAGAGAGGAACATGAAGAAGAACTTGGCTCCATTTAAATTTGAACCGACTTCGACCTTGGTTGCTCATTTGTGAATGTGAGAGCCAGAGTTTAGAAGTTCAAATTATCTTGGATTTGGTATCACTGCTTGAGCCTGACCTTTACTCATCCAGTTAAATCTGAACAACAATACCTATGCGTATGTTTTGTTCTTTGAATTGGAAGTATTAACTCTAAATCTTGGGTCATTGTATTGCATAAATATTGAAAGGGGCAATTAAGAACATTATGTCGTAGTAGATCTATCACCGAGAAAATAAGAATATAGGGGAAATTCTAAATCATGGAAGCATCACTGTCACCTCGGCAAAAGAAAGGTTCTGTTGATCTCCCAGTCAAACCTCACAGATAATGCGTGCGTGCAATCACAATCAAGGAGATGAACTCGAATACAAATGCAAGACTCATCTCTTCTACATATTTTTCATAGTCTATCCTAGTGCAAATCTCTCCCCAAGCATCATATCTTCTTCCTAAGTGCTAATTACAGGCGCGCGCACGCACACAGTCAGTGCTCATCCGCTTTGGATATGGATACCACTAGAAGTGGACGTTTTCATGTGATGAGGTTGACACAAGTGTGAACTTCAAGACCACAAGAGAACAATCCAAGCTTTTTGAAGGATTACAGGAGTCGGAAACCACAAAATTCATGTTTCTCAGTCCGAATGGAGAACTTTCATGGTGATGCTCCCTCCCTACATGAATCCCACATGATAAGAGTAAACAAATTGGAGATGCTATTCTTGCAAACCAGCTTAGATTCTGCAAAAAAGCCAGTTTTATAGGAGTGGTTTATGACCTAAATTCTTCTTGGGCCTGTGATGATACATGTACTTTCTGGTGTAATCTTTTCAGAAGAGAAGTTTTTTATGATTTAACATGGCCAGGTGAATAGATTTCACGGGAATCCAATAATGTCTGAAACCTTTTTTAAGCTTTGGGAGAAACTTTCGACTGATAAGAAGGTAAAAGTACAAAAAAATCTGGGACTGCATATTGTATTAGCTTCTAACAGCCTGAAAAAGGAGGGTTACAAGAAGTCCCTTTGACCACTGAAGAAAAAAGAGGTGGCTCTCCTCCGTCCAAATAGCTGTACCACAGTGTGCCAGCCATGGAGGCAGATGAACCCTCAGCTTGGCCTCTAAAAGAGGGTGGAAGAGACACCACTTCATCTCCTCTAAAGATGTCCAATCTTTTAATCCATGGTCTACCTTTTGGACTTGGACAAATTACCACCATTGTTTTGATACCTTTCTTTACGAAGCTGCGGGCGATACCACGGTTCACTCCATTACATATGGAAGGCACAAGAGAGAGAAAAAGTAGTTGCTGTTTGAGTACACCATAAACCCAATCAGACTTTGCGTACTGATTGATCCCATCATGTGTTCAACAAGTCTAGCAGAAGATCTTCCTGCACTCTCCATCTGATTGAGACCTCGGAGCTTCGGCCACCATTGACATGGATGTAAACATCACCTTTTTTCTATTTTGTACCAATCAAAAGAAACAGGATTGGATGTTGTTATCAGAAAGAGAGAGAGAGAGAGAGAGAGAGAGAGAGAGAGAGCGAGCGAGGAGAAGAAATAAGAAAGTATACTTCCTCCACATTGAAGAAAGTCACCCAAGTGATCTTTCCATACTTCTTCATGTCAGCAAGTTAGAATGACTTTTATATTTAGAACAGTGGAGATATTACATACAGACGAATCCATAACATCAAAACATCATTGCTTCCTGATGCTGCATTCAATTCATCTCTTCATGTCTGTGTACGATCTACTAAGAGTAATTGTT